>NW_026108928.1:0-207659 GCF_024516045.1 Bombus affinis | reverse complement strand
TCGCTTAAAAGTGTCACAAGGTAGGAATATTTTTGCATAAATCGGCGCATCTCGACGTTTTACGTCGGGATTAAGCGTTTATATGGTCGCTGGAACGTTTTCTAGAAACGGAACTATGCGACGGGACGTTGGGACTTTGAAGAAGTTCGGCCGGGTGCGAAAAGACCGAAAAGGTTTTTTCGAGTTATCTCGCTTAAAAGTGCTACAAGGTGGGAATATTTTTGCATAAATCGGCGTATCTCGACGTTTTACGTCGGATTAAGCGTTTATATGGTCGCTGGAACGTTTTCTAGAAACGGAACTATGCGACGGGACGTTGGGACTTTGAAGAAGTTCGGCCGGTGCGAAAAGACCGAAAAGTGTTTTCGAGTTATCTCGCTTAAAAGTGTTACAAGGTACGAATATTTTTGCATAAATCGGCTTATCTCGACGTTTTACGTCGGGATTAAGCGTTTATATGGTCGCTGGAACGTTTTCTAGAAACGAAACTATGCGACGGGACGTTGGGACTTTGAAGAAGTTCGGCCGGTGCGAAAAGACCGAAAAGGTTTTTTTCGAGTTATCTCGCTTAAAAGTGTTACAAGGTAGGAATAATTTTGCATAAATCGGCGCATCTCGACGTTTTACGTCGGGATTAAGCGTTTATATGGTCGCTGGAACGTTTTCTAGAAACGGAACTATGCGACGGGACGTTGGGACTTTGAAGAAGTTCGGCCGGTGCGAAAAGACCGAAAAGGTTTTTTCGAGTTATCTCGCTTAAAAGTGTTACAAGGTGGGAATATTTTTGCATAAATCGGCGTATCTCGACGTTTTACGTCGGGATTAAGCGTTTATATGGTCGCTGGAACGTTTTCTAGAAACGGAACTATGCGACGGGACGTTGGGACTTTGAAGAAGTTCGGCCGGTGCGAAAAGACCGAAAAGGTTTTTTCGAGTTATCTCGCTTAAAAGTGTTACAAGGTACGAATATTTTTGCATAAATCGACGTATCTCGACGTTTTACGTCGGGATTAAGCGTTTATGTCGTCCCCAAGACCTTCTACAAAGTTTCGATATTTTCGTTGGGACTTGGAAAAATTTCCGTATCGAACACGTTTTTTCGAGTTATCTCGCTTAAAAGTGTTACAAGGTAGGAATATTTTTGCATAAATCGACGTATCTCGACGTTTTACGTCGGGATTAAGCGTTTATTTGGTCGCTGGAACTTTTTCTAGAAACGGAACTATGCGACGGGACGTTGGGACTTTGAAGAAGTTCGGCCGGTGCGAAAAGACCGAAAAGGTTTTTTCGAGTTATCTCGCTTAAAAGTGTTACAAGGTAGGAATATTTTTGCATAAATGGACGTATCTCGACGTTTTACGTCGGGATTAAGCGTTTATATGGTCGCTGGAACGTTTTCTAGAAACGGAACTATGCGACGGGACGTTGGGACTTTGAAGAAGTTCGGCCGGTGCGAAAAGACCGAAAAGGTTTTTTCGAGTTATCTCGCTTAAAAGTGTTACAAGGTAGGAATATTTTTGCATAAATGGACGTATCTCGACGTTTTACGTCGGTATTAAGCGTTTATATGGTCGCTGGAACGTTTTCTAGAAACGGAACTATGCGACGGGACGTTGGGACTTTGAAGAAGTTCGGCCGGTGCGAAAAGACCGAAAAGGTTTTTTCGAGTTATCTCGCTTAAAAGTGTTACAAGGTAGGAATATTTTTGCATAAATGGACGTATCTCGACGTTTTACGTCGGTATTAAGCGTTTATATGGTCGCTGGAACGTTTTCTAGAAACGGAACTATGCGACGGGACGTTGGGACTTTGAAGAAGTTCGGCCGGTGCGAAATGACCGAAAAGGTTTTTTCGAGTTATCTCGCTTAAAAGTGTTACAAGGTAGGAATATTTTTGCATAAATGGACGTATCTCGACGTTTTACGTCGGGATTAAGCGTTTATATGGTCGCTGGAACGTTTTCTAGAAACGGAACTATGCGACGGGACGTTGGGACTTTGAAGAAGTTCGGCCAGTGCGAAAAGACCGAAAAGGTTTTTTCGAGTTATCTCGCTTAAAAGTGTTACAAGGTAGGAATATTTTTGCATAAATGGACGTATCTCGACGTTTTACGTCGGGATTAAGCGTTTATATGGTCGCTGGAACGTTTTCTAGAAACGGAACTATGCGACGGGACGTTGGGACTTTGAAGAAGTTCGGCGGTGCGAAAAGACCGAAAAGGTTTTTTCGAGTTATCTCGCTTAAAAGTGTTATAAGGTAGGAATATTTTTGCATAAATCGACGTATCTCGACGTTTTACGTCGGGATTAAGCGTTTATGTCGTCCCCAAGACCTTCTACAAAGTTTCGATATTTTCGTTGGGACTTGGAAAAATTTCCGTATCGAACACGTTTTTTCGAGTTATCTCGCTTAAAAGTGTTACAAGGTAGGAATATATTTGCATAAATGGACGTATCTCGACGTTTTACGTCGAGATTAAGCGTTTATTTGGTCGCTGGAACTTTTTCTAGAAACGGAACTATGCGACGGGACGTTGGGACTTTGAAGAAGTTCGGCCGGTGCGAAAAGACCGAAAAGGTTTTTTTCGAGTTATCTCGCTTAAAAGTGTTACAAGGTAGGAATATTTTTGCATAAATGGACGTATCTCGACGTTTTACGTCGGGATTAAGCGTTTATATGGTCGCTGGAACGTTTTCTAGAAACGGAACTATGCGACGGGACGTTGGGATTTTGAAGAAGTTCGGCCGGTGCGAAAAGACCGAAAAGGTTTTTTTCGAGTTATCTCGCTTAAAAGTGTTACAAGGTAGGAATATTTTTGCATAAATGGACGTATCTCGACGTTTTACGTCGGGATTAAGCGTTTATATGGTCGCTGGAACGTTTTCTAGAAACGGAACTATGCGACGGGACGTTGGGACTTTGAAGAAGTTCGGCCGGTGCGAAAAGACCGAAAAGGTTTTTTCGAGTTATCTCGCTTAAAAGTGTCACAAGGTAGGAATATTTTTGCATAAATCGGCGCATCTCGACGTTTTACGTCGGGATTAAGCGTTTATATGGTCGCTGGAACGTTTTCTAGAAACGGAACTATGCGACGGGACGTTGGGACTTTGAAGAAGTTCGGCCGGTGCGAAAAGACCGAAAAGGTTTTTTCGAGTTATCTCGCTTAAAAGTGCTACAAGGTGGGAATATTTTTGCATAAATCGGCGTATCTCGACGTTTTACGTCGGGATTAAGCGTTTATATGGTCGCTGGAACGTTTTCTAGAAACGGAACTATGCGACGGGACGTTGGGACTTTGAAGAAGTACGGCCGGGTGCGAAAAGACCGAAAAGGTGTTTTCGAGTTATCTCGCTTAAAAGTGTTACAAGGTACGAATATTTTTGCATAAATCGGCTTATCTCGACGTTTTACGTCGGGATTAAGCGTTTATATGGTCGCTGGAACGTTTTCTAGAAACGAAACTATGCGACGGGACGTTGGGACTTTGAAGAAGTTCGGCCGGTGCGAAAAGACCGAAAAGGTTTTTTCGAGTTATCTCGCTTAAAAGTGTTACAAGGTAGGAATAATTTTGCATAAATCGGCGCATCTCGACGTTTTACGTCGGGATTAAGCGTTTATATGGTCGCTGGAACGTTTTCTAGAAACGGAACTATGCGACGGGACGTTGGGACTTTGAAGAAGTTCGGCCGGTGCGAAAAGACCGAAAAGGTTTTTTCGAGTTATCTCGCTTAAAAGTGTTACAAGGTGGGAATATTTTTGCATAAATCGGCGTATCTCGACGTTTTACGTCGGGATTAAGCGTTTATATGGTCGCTGGAACGTTTTCTAGAAACGGAACTATGCGACGGGACGTTGGGACTTTGAAGAAGTTCGGCCGGTGCGAAAAGACCGAAAAGGTTTTTTTCGAGTTATCTCGCTTAAAAGTGTTACAAGGTACGAATATTTTTGCATAAATCGACGTATCTCGACGTTTTACGTCGGGATTAAGCGTTTATGTCGTCCCCAAGACCTTCTACAAAGTTTCGATATTTTCGTTGGGACTTGGAAAAATTTCCGTATCGAACACGTTTTTTCGAGTTATCTCGCTTAAAAGTGTTACAAGGTAGGAATATTTTTGCATAAATCGACGTATCTCGACGTTTTACGTCGGGATTAAGCGTTTATTTGGTCGCTGGAACTTTTACTAGAAACGGAACTATGCGACGGGACGTTGGGACTTTGAAGAAGTTCGGCCGGTGCGAAAAGACCGAAAAGGTTTTTTCGAGTTATCTCGCTTAAAAGTGTTACAAGGTAGGAATATTTTTGCATAAATGGACGTATCTCGACGTTTTACGTCGGGATTAAGCGTTTATATGGTCGCTGGAACGTTTTCTAGAAACGGAACTATGCGACGGAACGTTGGGACTTTGAAGAAGTTCGGCCGGTGCGAACAGACCGAAAAGGTTTTTTCGAGTTATCTCGCTTAAAAGTGTTATAAGGTAGGAATATTTTTGCATAAATCGACGTATCTCGACGTTTTACGTCGGGATTAAGCGTTTATTTGGTCGCTGGAACTTTTTCTAGAAACGGAACTATGCGACGGGACGTTGGGACTTTGAAGAAGTTCGGCCGGTGCGAAAAGACCGAAAAGGTTTTTTCGTGTTATCTCGCTTAAAAGTGTTACAAGGTAGGAATATTTTTGCATAAATGGACGTATCTCGACGTCTTACGTCGGGATTAAGCGTTTATATGGTCGCTGGAACGTTTTCTAGAAACGGAACTATGCGACGGGACGTTGGGACTTTGAAGAAGTTCGGCCGGTGCGAAAAGACCGAAAAGGTTGTTTCGAGTTATCTCGCTTAAAAGTGTTATAAGGTAGGAATATTTTTGCATAAATCGACGTATCTCGACGTTTTACGTCGGGATTAAGCGTTTATGTCGTCCCCAAGACCTTCTACAAAGTTTCGATATTTTCGTTGGGACTTGGAAAAATTTCCGTATCGAACACGTTTTTTCGAGTTATCTCGCTTAAAAGTGTTACAAGGTAGGAATATTTTTGCATAAATCGACGTATCTCGACGTTTTACGTCGGGATTAAGCGTTTATTTGGTCGCTGGAACTTTTTCTAGAAACGGAACTATGCGACGGGACGTTGGGACTTTGAAGAAGTTCGGCGGTGCGAAAAGACCGAAAAGGTTTTTTTCGAGTTATCTCGCTTAAAAGTGTTACAAGGTAGGAATATTTTTGCATAAATGGACGTATCTCGACGTTTTACGTCGGGATTAAGCGTTTATATGGTCGCTGGAACGTTTTCTAGAAACGGAACTATGCGACGGGACGTTGGGACTTTGAAGAAGTTCGGCCGGTGCGAAAAGACCGAAAAGGTTTTTTCGAGTTATCTCGCTTAAAAGTGTTACAAGGTAGGAATATATTTGCATAAATGGACGTATCTCGACGTTTTACGTCGGGATTAAGCGTTTATTTGGTCGCTGGAACTTTTTCTAGAAACGGAACTATGCGACGGGACGTTGGGACTTTGAAGAAGTTCGGCCGGTGCGAAAAGACCGAAAAGGTTTTTTCGAGTTATCTCGCTTAAAAGTGTTACAAGGTAGGAATATTTTTGCATAAATGGACGTATCTCGACGTTTTACGTCGGGATTAAGCGTTTATATGGTCGCTGGAACGTTTTCTAGAAACGGAACTATGCGACGGGACGTTGGGATTTTGAAGAAGTTCGGCCGGTGCGAAAAGACCGAAAAGGTTTTTTCGAGTTATCTCGCTTAAAAGTGTTACAAGGTAGGAATATTTTTGCATAAATGGACGTATCTCGACGTTTTACGTCGGGATTAAGCGTTTATATGGTCGCTGGAACGTTTTCTAGAAACGGAACTATGCGACGGGACGTTGGGACTTTGACGAAGTTCGGCCGGTGCGAAAAGACCGAAAAGGTTTTTTCGAGTTATCTCGCTTAAAAGTGTCACAAGGTAGGAATATTTTTGCATAAATCGGCGCATCTCGACGTTTTACGTCGGGATTAAGCGTTTATATGGTCGCTGGAACGTTTTCTAGAAACGGAACTATGCGACGGGACGTTGGGACTTTGAAGAAGTTCGGCCGGTGCGAAAAGACCGAAAAGGTTTTTTCGAGTTATCTCGCTTAAAAGTGTTACAAGGTACGAATATTTTTGCATAAATCGACGTATCTCGACGTTTTACGTCGGGATTAAGCGTTTATGTCGTCCCCAAGCCCTTCTACAAAGTTTCGATATTTTCGTTGGGACTTGGAAAAATTTCCGTATCGAACACGTTTTTTCGAGTTATCTCGCTTAAAAGTGTTACAAGGTAGGAATATTTTTGCATAAATCGACGTATCTCGACGTTTTACGTCGGGATTAAGCGTTTATTTGGTCGCTGGAACTTTTTCTAGAAACGGAACTATGCGACGGGACGTTGGGACTTTGAAGAAGTTCGGCCGGTGCGAAAAGACCGAAAAGGTTTTTTCGAGTTATCTCGCTTAAAAGTGTTACAAGGTAGGAATATTTTTGCATAAGTGGACGTATCTCGACGTTTTACGTCGGGATTAAGCGTTTATATGGTCGCTGGAACGTTTTCTAGAAACGGAACTATGCGACGGAACGTTGGGACTTTGAAGAAGTTCGGCCGGTGCGAACAGACCGAAAAGGTTTTTTCGAGTTATCTCGCTTAAAAGTGTTATAAGGTAGGAATATTTTTGCATAAATCGACGTATCTCGACGTTTTACGTCGGGATTAAGCGTTTATTTGGTCGCTGGAACTTTTTCTAGAAACGGAACTATGCGGCGGGACGTTGGGACTTTGAAGAAGTTCGGCCGGTGCGAAAAGACCGAAAAGGTTTTTTCGTGTTATCTCGCTTAAAAGTGTTACAAGGTAGGAATATTTTTGCATAAATGGACGTATCTCGACGTCTTACGTCGGGATTAAGCGTTTATATGGTCGCTGGAACGTTTTCTAGAAACGGAACTATGCGACGGGACGTTGGGACTTTGAAGAAGTTCGGCCGGTGCGAAAAGACCGAAAAGGTTGTTTCGAGTTATCTCGCTTAAAAGTGTTATAAGGTAGGAATATTTTTGCATAAATCGACGTATCTCGACGTTTTACGTCGGGATTAAGCGTTTATGTCGTCCCCAAGACCTTCTACAAAGTTTCGATATTTTCGTTGGGACTTGGAAAAATTTCCGTATCGAACACGTTTTTTCGAGTTATCTCGCTTAAAAGTGTTACAAGGTAGGAACATTTTTGCATAAATCGACGTATCTCGACGTTTTACGTCGGGATTAAGCGTTTATTTTGTCGCTGGAACGTTTTCTAGAAACGGAACTATGCGACGGGACGCTGGGACTTTGAAGAAGTTCGGCCGGTGCGAAAAGACCGAAAAGGTTTTTTCGAGTTATCTCGCTTAAAAGTGTTACAAGGTAGGAATATTTTTGTATAAATGGACGTATCTCGACGTTTTACGTCGGGATTAAGCGTTTATATGGTCGCTGGAACGTTTTCTAGAAACGGAACTATGCGACGGGACGTTGGGACTTTGAAGAAGTTCGGCCGGTGCGAAAAGACCGAAAAGGTTTTTTCGAGTTATCTCGCTTAAAAGTGTTACAAGGTAGGAATATTTTTGCATAAATGGACGTATCTCGACGTTTTACGTTGGGATTAAGCGTTTATATGGTCGCTGGAACGTTTTCTAGAAACGGAACTATGCGACGGGACGTTGGGACTTTGAAGAAGTTCGGCCGGTGCGAAAAGACCGAAAAGGTTTTTTCGGGTTATCTCGCTTAAAAGTGTTACAAGGTAGGAATATTTTTTCATAAATGGACGTATCTCGACGTTTTACGTCGGGATTAAGCGTTTATTTGGTCGCTGGAACGTTTTCTAGAAACGGAACTATGCGACCGGACGTTGGGACTTTGAAGAAGTTCGGCCGGTGCGAAAAGACCGAAAACGTTTTTTCGAGTTATCTCGCTTAAAAGTGTTATTAGGTAGGAATATTTTTGCATAAATCGACGTATCTCGACGTTTTACGTCGGGATTAAGCGTTTATGTCGTCCCCAAGACCTTCTACAAAGTTTCGATATTTTCGTTGGGACTTGGAAAAATTTCCCTATCGAACACGTTTTTTCGAGTTATCTCGCTTAAAAGTGTTACAAGGTAGGAATATTTTTGCATAAATGGACGTATCTCGACGTTTTACGTCGGGATTAAGCGTTTATATGGTCGCTGGAACGTTTTCTAGAAACGGAACTATGCGACGGGACGTTGGGACTTTGAAGAAGTTCGGCCAGTGCGAAAAGACCGAAATGGTTTTTTCGAGTTATCTCGCTTAAAAGTGTTACAAGGTAGGAATATTTTTGCATAAATGGACGTATCTCGACGTTTTACGTCGGGATTAAGCGTTTATATGGTCGCTGGAACGTTTTCTAGAAACGGAACTATGCGACGGGACGTTGGGACTTTGAAGAAGTTCGGCCGGTGCGAAAAGACCGAAAAGGTTTTTTCGAGTTATCTCGCTTAAAAGCGTTACAAGGTTGGAATATTTTTGCATAAATCGACGTATCTCGACGTTTTACGTCGGGATTAAGCGTTTATTTGGTCGCTGGAACGTTTTCTAGAAACGGAACTATGCGACGGGACGTTGGGACTTTGAAGAAGTTCGGCCGGTGCGAAAAGACCGAAAAGGTTTTTTCGAGTTATCTCGCTTAAAAGCGTTACAAGGTTGGAATATTTTTGCATAAATGGACGTATCTCGACGTTTTACGTCGGGATTAAGCGTTTATTTGGTCGCTGGAATGTTTTCTAGAAACGGAACTATGCGACGGGACGTTGGGACTTTGAAGAAGTTCGGCCGGCGCGAAAAGACCGAAAAGGTTTTTTCGAGTTATCTCGCTTAAAAGCGTTACAAGGTTGGAATATTTTTGCATAAATCGACGTATCTCGACGTTTTACGTCGGGATTAAGCGTTTATTTGGTCGCTGGAACGTTTTCTAGAAACGGAACTATGCGACGGGACGTTGGGACTTTGAAGAAGTTCGGCCGGTGCGAAAAGACCGAAAAGGGTTTTTCGAGTTATCTCGCTCAAAAGTGTTACAAGGTAGGAATATTTTTGCATAAATCGACGTATCTCGACATTTTACGTCGGGATTAAGCGTTTATATGGTCGCTGGAACGTTTTCTAGAAACGGAACTATGCGACGGGACGTTGGGACTTTGAAGAATTTCGGCCGGTGCGAAAAGACCGAAAAGGTTTTTTCGAGTTATCTCGCTTAAAAGTGTTATAAGGTAGGAATATTTTTGCATAAATCGACGTATCTCGACCTTTTACGTCGGTATTAAGCGTTTATGTCGTCCCCAAGACCTTCTACAAAGTTTCGATATTTTCGTTGGGACTTGGAAAAATTTCCGTATCGAACACGTTTTTTCGAGTTATCTCGCTTAAAAGTGTTACAAGGTGGGAACATTTTTGCATAAATCGACGTATCTCGACGTTTTACGTCGGGATTAAGCGTTTATTTTGTCGCTGGAACGTTTTCTAGAAACGGAACTATGCGACGGGACGTTGGGACTTTGAAGAAGTTCGGCCGGTGCGAAAAGACCGAAAAGGTTTTTTCGAGTTATCTCGCTTAAAAGTGTTACAAGGTAGGAATATTTTTGCATAAATGGACGTATCTCGACGTTTTACGTCGGGATTAAGCGTTTATATGGTCGCTGGAACGTTTTCTAGAAACGGAACTATGCGACGGGACGTTGGGACTTTGAAGAAGTTCGGCCGGTGCGAAAAGACCGAAAAGGTTTTTTCGAGTTATCTCGCTTAAAAGTGTTATAAGGTAGGAATATTTTTGCATAAATCGACGTATCTCGACGTTTTACGTCGGGATTAAGCGTTTATGTCGTCCCCATACCTTCTACAAAGTTTCGATATTTTCGTTGGGACTTGGAAAAATTTCCGTATCGGACACGTTTTTTCGAGTTATCTCGCTTAAAAGTGTTACAAGGTAGGAACATTTTTGCATAAATCGACGTATCTCGACGTTTTACGTCGGGATTAAGCGTTTATTTTGTCGCTGGAACGTTTTCTAGAAACGGAACTATGCGACGGGACGTTGGGACTTTGAAGAAGTTCGGCCGGTGCGAAAAGACCGAAAAGGTTTTTTCGAGTTATCTCGCTTAAAAGTGTTACAAGGTAGGAATATTTTTGCATAAATCGACGTATCTCGACGTTTTACGTCGGGATTAAGCGTTTATTTGGTCGCTGGAACGTTTTCTAGAAACGGAACTATGCGACGGGACGTTGGGACTTTGAAGAAGTTCGGCCGGTGCGAAAAGACCGAAAAGGTTTTTTCGAGTTATCTGGCTTAAAAGCGTTACAAGGTTGGAATATTTTTGCATAAATGGACGTATCTCGACGTTTTACGTCGGGATTAAGCGTTTATTTGGTCGCTGGAACGTTTTCTAGAAACGGAACTATGCGACGGGACGTTGGGACTTTGAAGAAGTTCGGCCGGCGCGAAAAGACCGAAAAGGTTTTTTCGAGTTATCTCGCTTAAAAGCGTTACAAGGTTGGAATATTTTTGCATAAATCGACGTATCTCGACGTTTTACGTCGGGATTAAGCGTTTATTTGGTCGCTGGAACGTTTTCTAGAAACGGAACTATGCGACGGGACGTTGGGACTTTGAAGAAGTTCGGCCGGTGCGAAAAGACCGAAAAGGGTTTTTCGAGTTATCTCGCTCAAAAGTGTTACAAGGTAGGAATATTTTTGAATAAATCGACGTATCTCGACATTTTACGTCGGGATTAAGCGTTTATATGGTCGCTGGAACGTTTTCTAGAAACGGAACTATGCGACGGGACGTTGGGACTTTGAAGAAGTTCGGCCGGTGCGAAAAGACCGAAAAGGTTTTTTCGAGTTATCTCGCTTAAAAGTGTTACAAGGTAGGAATATTTTTGCATAAATCGACGTATCTCGACGTTTTACGTCGGGATTAAGCGTTTATTTGGTCGCTGGAACGTTTTCTAGAAACGGAACTATGCGACGGGACGTTGGGACTTTGAAGAAGTTCGGCCGGTGCGAAAAGACCGAAAAGGTTTTTTCGAGTTATCTGGCTTAAAAGCGTTACAAGGTTGGAATATTTTTGCATAAATGGACGTATCTCGACGTTTTACGTCGGGATTAAGCGTTTATTTGGTCGCTGGAACGTTTTCTAGAAACGGAACTATGCGACGGGACGTTGGGACTTTGAAGAAGTTCGGCCGGCGCGAAAAGACCGAAAAGGTTTTTTCGAGTTATCTCGCTTAAAAGCGTTACAAGGTTGGAATATTTTTGCATAAATCGACGTATCTCGACGTTTTACGTCGGGATTAAGCGTTTATTTGGTCGCTGGAACGTTTTCTAGAAACGGAACTATGCGACGGGACGTTGGGACTTTGAAGAAGTTCGGCCGGTGCGAAAAGACCGAAAAGGGTTTTTCGAGTTATCTCGCTCAAAAGTGTTACAAGGTAGGAATATTTTTGAATAAATCGACGTATCTCGACATTTTACGTCGGGATTAAGCGTTTATATGGTCGCTGGAACGTTTTCTAGAAACGGAACTATGCGACGGGACGTTGGGACTTTGAAGAAGTTCGGCCGGTGCGAAAAGACCGAAAAGGGTTTTTCGAGTTATCTCGCTCAAAAGTGTTACAAGGTAGGAATATTTTTGCATAAATCGACGTATCTCGACGTTTTACGTCGGTATTAAGCGTTTATGTCGTCCCCAAGACCTTCTACAAAGTTTCGATATTTTCGTTGGGACTTGGAAAAATTTCCCTATCGAACACGTTTTTTCGAATTATCTCGCTTAAAAGTGTTACAAGGTAGGAATATTTTTGCATAAATGGACGTATCTCGACGTTTTACGTCGGGATTAAGCGTTTATTTGGTCGCTGGAACGTTTTCTAGAAACGGAACTATGCGACGGGACGTTGGGACTTTGAAGAAGTTCGGCCGGTGCGAAAAGACCGAAAACGTTTTTTCGAGTTATCTCGCTTAAAAGTGTTATAAGGTAGGAATATTTTTGCATAAATCGACGTATCTCGACGTTTTACGTCGGGATTAAGCGTTTATGTCGTCCCCAAGACCTTCTACAAAGTTTCGATATTTTCGTTGGGACTTGGAAAAATTTCCCTATCGAACACGTTTTTTCGAGTTATCTCGCTTAAAAGTGTTACAAGGTAGGAACATTTTTGCATAAATCGACGTATCTCGACGTTTTACGTCGGGATTAAGCGTTTATTTTGTCGCTGGAACGTTTTCTAGAAACGGAACTATGCGACGGGACGTTGGGACTTTGAAGAAGTTCGGCCGGTGCGAAAAGACCGAAAACGTTTTTCGAGTTATCTCGCTTATAAGTGTTATAAGGTAGGAATATTTTTGCATAAATCGACGTATCTCGACGTTTTACGTCGGGATTAAGCGTTTATGTCGTCCCCAAGACCTTCTACAAAGTTTCGATATTTTCGTTGGGACTTGGAAAAATTTCCCTATCGAACACGTTTTTTCGAATTATCTCGCTTAAAAGTGTTACAAGGGAGCAATATTTTTGCATAAATCGACGTATCTCGACGTTTTACGTCGGGATTAAGCGGTTATTTGGTCGCTGGAACGTTTTCTAGAAACGGAACTATTCGACGAGACGTTGGGACTTTGAAGAAGTTCGGCCGGTGCGAAAAGACCGAAAAGGTTTTTTCGAGTTATCTCGCTTAAAAGTGTTACAAGGTAGCAATATTTTTGCATAAATCGACGTATCTCGACGTTTTACGTCGGGATTAAGCGGTTATTTGGTCGCTGGAACGTTTTCTAGAAACGGAACTATTCGACGAGACGTTGGGACTTTGAAGAAGTTCGGCCGGTGCGAAAAGACCGAAAAGGTTTTTTCGAGTTATCTCGCTTAAAAGTGTTACAAGGTAGCAATATTTTTGCATAAATCGACGTATCTCGACGTTTTACGTCGGGATTAAGCGTTTATTTGGTCGCTGGAACGTTTTCTAGAAACGGAACTATGCGACCGGACGTTGGAACTTTGAAGAAGTTCGGCCGGCGCGAAAAGACCGAAAAGGTTTTTTCGAGTTATCTCGCTTAAAAGCGTTACAAGGTTGGAATATTTTTGCATAAATCGACGTATCTCGACGTTTTACGTCGGGATTAAGCGTTTATTTGGTCGCTGGAAGGTTTTCTAGAAACGGAACTATGCGACGGGACGTTGGGACTTTGAAGAAGTTCGGCCGGTGCGAAAAGACCGAAAAGGGCTTTTCGAGTTATCTCGCTCAAAAGTGTTACAAGGTAGGAATATTTTTGCATAAATCGACGTATCTCGACATTTTACGTCGGGATTAAGCGTTTATATGGTCGCTGGAACGTTTTCTAGAAACGGAACTATGCGACGGGACGTTGGGACTTTGAAGAATTTCGGCCGGTGCGAAAAGACCGAAAAGGTTTTTTCGAGTTATCTCGCTTAAAAGTGTTATAAGGTAGGAATATTTTTGCATAAATCGACGTATCTCGACGTTTTACGTCGGTATTAAGCGTTTATGTCGTCCCCAAGACCTTCTACAAAGTTTCGATATTTTCGTTGGGACTTGGAAAAATTTCCGTATCGAACACGTTTTTTCGAGTTATCTCGCTTAAAAGTGTTACAAGGTAGGAACATTTTTGCATAAATCGACGTATCTCGACGTTTTACGTCGGGATTAAGCGTTTATTTTGTCGCTGGAACGTTTTCTAGAAACGGAACTATGCGACGGGACGTTGGGACTTTGAAGAAGTTCGGCCGGTGCGAAAAGACCGAAAAGGTTTTTTCGAGTTATCTCGCTTAAAAGTGTTACAAGGTAGGAATATTTTTGCATAAATGGACGTATCTCGACGTTTTACGTCGGGATTAAGCGTTTATATGGTCGCTGGAACGTTTTCTAGAAACGGAACTATGCGACGGGACGTTGGGACTTTGAAGAAGTTCGGCCGGTGCGAAAAGACCGAAAAGGTTTTTTCGAGTTATCTCGCTTAAAAGTGTTACAAGGTAGGAATATTTTTGTATAAATGGACGTATCTCGACGTTTTACGTCGGGATTAAGCGTTTATATGGTCGCTGGAACGTTTTCTAGAAACGGAACTATGCGACGGGACGTTGGGACTTTGAAGAAGTTCGGCCGGTGCGAAAAGACCGAAAAGGTTTTTTCGAGTTATCTCGCTTAAAAGTGTTACAAGGTAGGAATATTTTTGCATAAATGGACGTATCTCGACGTTTTACGTTGGGATTAAGCGTTTATATGGTCGCTGGAACGTTTTCTAGAAACGGAACTATGCGACGGGACGTTGGGACTTTGAAGAAGTTCGGCCGGTGCGAAAAGACCGAAAAGGTTTTTTCGAGTTATCTCGCTTAAAAGTGTTACAAGGTAGGAATATTTTTGCATAAATGGACGTATCTCGACGTTTTACGTCGGGATTAAGCGTTTATTTGGTCGCTGGAACGTTTTCTAGAAACGGAACTATGCGACGGGACGTTGGGACTTTGAAGAAGTTCGGCCGGTGCGAAAAGACCGAAAACGTTTTTTCGAGTTATCTCGCTTAAAAGTGTTATAAGGTAGGAATATTTTTGCATAAATCGACGTATCTCGACGTTTTACGTCGGGATTAAGAGTTTATGTCGTCCCCAAGACCTTCTACAAAGTTTCGATATTTTCGTTGGGACTTGGAAAAATTTCCCTATCGAACACGTTTTTTCGAGTTATCTCGCTTAAAAGTGTTACAAGGTAGGAACATTTTTGCGTAAATCGACGTATCTCGACGTTTTACGTCGGGATTAAGCGTTTATTTTGTCGCTGGAACGTTTTCTAGAAACGGAACTATGCGACGGGACGTTGGGACTTTGAAGAAGTTCGGCCGGTGCGAAAAGACCGAAAAGGTTTTTTCGAGTTATCTCGCTTAAAAGTGTTACAAGGTAGGAATATTTTTGCATAAATGGACGTATCTCGACGTTTTACGTCGGGATTAAGCGTTTATTTGGTCGCTGGAACGTTTTCTAGAAACGGAACTATGCGACGGGACGTTGGGACTTTGAAGAAGTTCGGCCGGTGCGAAAAGACCGAAAAGGTTTTTTCGAGTTATCTCGCTTAAAAGTGTTACAAGGTAGCAATATTTTTGCATAAATGGACGTATCTCGACGTTTTACGTTGGGATTAAGCGTTTATATGGTCGCTGGAACGTTTTCTAGAAACGGAACTATGCGACGGGACGTTGGGACTTTGAAGAAGTTCGGCCGGTGCGAAAAGACCGAAAAGGTTTTTTCGAGTTATCTCGCTTAAAAGTGTTACAAGGTAGGAATATTTTTGCATAAATGGACGTATCTCGACGTTTTACGTCGGGATTAAGCGTTTATTTGGTCGCTGGAACGTTTTCTAGAAACGGAACTATGCGACGGGACGTTGGGACTTTGAAGAAGTTCGGCCGGTGCGAAAAGACCGAAAACGTTTTTTCGAGTTATCTCGCTTAAAAGTGTTATAAGGTAGGAATATTTTTGCATAAATCGACGTATCTCGACGTTTTACGTCGGGATTAAGCGTTTATGTCGTCCCCAAGACCTTCTACAAAGTTTCGATATTTTCGTTGGGACTTGGAAAAATTTCCCTATCGAACACGTTTTTTCGAGTTATCTCGCTTAAAAGTGTTACAAGGTAGGAACATTTTTGCATAAATCGACGTATCTCGACGTTTTACGTCGGGATTAAGCGTTTATTTTGTCGCTGGAACGTTTTCTAGAAACGGAACTATGCGACGGGACGTTGGGACTTTGAAGAAGTTCGGCCGGTGCGAAAAGACCGAAAAGGTTTTTTCGAGTTATCTCGCTTAAAAGTGTTACAAGGTAGGAATATTTTTGCATAAATGGACGTATCTCGACGTTTTACGTCGGGATTAAGCGTTTATTTGGTCGCTGGAACGTTTTCTAGAAACGGAACTATGCGACGGGACGTTGGGACTTTGAAGAAGTTCGGCCGGTGCGAAAAGACCGAAAAGGTTTTTTCGAGTTATCTCGCTTAAAAGTGTTACAAGGTAGCAATATTTTTGCATAAATCGACGTATCTCGACGTTTTACGTCGGGATTAAGCGGTTATTTGGTCGCTGGAACGTTTTCTAGAAACGGAACTATTCGACGAGACGTTGGGACTTTGAAGAAGTTCGGCCGGTGCGAAAAGACCGAAAAGGTTTTTTCGAGTTATCTCGCTTAAAAGTGTTACAAGGTAGCAATATTTTTGCATAAATCGACGTATCTCGACGTTTTACGTCGGGATTAAGCGGTTATTTGGTCGCTGGAACGTTTTCTAGAAACGGAACTATTCGACGAGACGTTGGGACTTTGAAGAAGTTCGGCCGGTGCGAAAAGACCGAAAAGGTTTTTTCGAGTTATCTCGCTTAAAAGTGTTACAAGGTAGCAATATTTTTGCATAAATCGACGTATCTCGACGTTTTACGTCGGGATTAAGCGGTTATTTGGTCGCTGGAACGTTTTCTAGAAACGGAACTATGCGACGGGACGTTGGGACTTTGAAGAAGTTCGGCCAGTGCGAAAAGACCGAAAAGGTTTTTTCGAGTTATCTCGCTTAAAAGTGTTAGAAGGTAGGAATATTTTTGCATAAATGGACGTATCTCGACGTTTTACGTCGGGATTAAGCGTTTATGTCGTCCCCAAGACCTTCTACAAAGTTTCGCTTTTTTCGTTGGGACTTGGAAAAATTTCCGTATCGAACACGTTTTTTCGAGTTATCCCGCTTAAAAGTGTTACAAGGTAGCAATATCTTTGCATAAATCGACGTATCTCGACGTTTTACGTCGGGATTAAGCGGTTATTTGGTCGCTGGAACGTTTTCTAGAAACGGAACTATGCGACGGGACGTTGGGACTTTGAAGAAGTTCGGCCGGTGCGAAAAGACCGAAAAGGTTTTTTCGAGTTATCTCGCTTAAAAGTGTTACAAGGTAGCAATATTTTTGCATAAATCGACGTATCTCGACGTTTTACGTCGGGATTAAGCGGTTATTTGGTCGCTGGAACGTTTTCTAGAAACGGAACTATTCGACGAGACGTTGGGACTTTGAAGAAGTTCGGCCGGTGCGAAAAGACCGAAAAGGTTTTTTCGAGTTATCTCGCTTAAAAGTGTTACAAGGTAGCAATATTTTTGCATAAATCGACGTATCTCGACGTTTTACGTCGGGATTAAGCGGTTATTTGGTCGCTGGAACGTTTTCTAGAAACGGAACTATGCGACGGGACGTTGGGACTTTGAAGAAGTTCGGCCAGTGCGAAAAGACCGAAAAGGTTTTTTCGAGTTATCTCGCTTAAAAGTGTTAGAAGGTAGGAATATTTTTGCATAAATGGACGTATCTCGACGTTTTACGTCGGGATTAAGCGTTTATGTCGTCCCCAAGACCTTCTACAAAGTTTCGCTTTTTTCGTTGGGACTTGGAAAAATTTCCGTATCGAACACGTTTTTTCGAGTTATCCCGCTTAAAAGTGTTACAAGGTAGCAATATCTTTGCATAAATCGACGTATCTCGACGTTTTACGTCGGGATTAAGCGGTTATTTGGTCGCTGGAACGTTTTCTAGAAACGGAACTATGCGACGGGACGTTGGGACTTTGAAGAAGTTCGGCCGGTTCGAAAAGACCGAAAAGGTTTTTACGAGTTATCTCGCTTAAAAGTGTTATAAGGTAGGAATATTTTTGCATAAATCGACGTATCTCGACGTTTTACGTCGGGATTAAGCGTTTATTTGGTCGCTGGAACGTTTTCTAGAAACGGAACTATGCGACGAGACGTTGGGACTTTGAAGAAGTTCGGCCGGTGCGAAAAGACCGAAAAGGTTTTTTCGAGTTATCTCGCTTAAAAGTGTTATAAGGTAGGAATATTTTTGCATAAATCGACGTATCTCGACGTTTTACGTCGGGATTAAGCGTTTATATGGTCGCTGGAACGTTTTCTAGAAACGGAACTATGCGACGGGACGTTGGGACTTTGAAGAAGTTCGGCCAGTGCGAAAAGACCGAAAAGGTTTTTTCGAGTTATCTCGCTTAAAAGTGTTACAAGGTAGGAATATTTTTGCATAAATGGACGTATCTCGACGTTTTACGTCGGGATTAAGCGTTTATGTCGTCCCCAAGACCTTCTACAAAGTTTCGCTTTTTTCGTTGGGACTTGGAAAAATTTCCGTATCGAACACGTTTTTTCGAGTTATCCCGCTTAAAAGTGTTACAAGGTAGCAATATCTTTGCATAAATCGACGTATCTCGACGTTTTACGTCGGGATTAAGCGGTTATTTGGTCGCTGGAACGTTTTCTAGAAACGGAACTATGCGACGGGACGTTGGGACTTTGAAGAAGTTCGGCCGGTTCGAAAAGACCGAAAAGGTTTTTACGAGTTATCTCGCTTAAAAGTGTTATAAGGTAGGAATATTTTTGCATAAATCGACGTATCTCGACGTTTTACGTCGGGATTAAGCGTTTATTTGGTCGCTGGAACGTTTTCTAGAAACGGAACTATGCGACGAGACGTTGGGACTTTGAAGAAGTTCGGCCGGTGCGAAAAGACCGAAAAGGTTTTTTCGAGTTATCTCGCTTAAAAGTGTTACAAGGTAGGAATGTTTTTGCATAAATGGACGTATCTCGACGTTTTACGTCGGGATTAAGCGTTTATATGGTCGCTGGAACGTTTTCTAGAAACGGAACTATGCGACGGGACGTTGGGACTTTGAAGAATTTCGGCCGGTGCGAAAAGACCGAAAAGGTTTTTTCGAGTTATCTCGCTTAAAAGTGTTATAAGGTAGGAATATTTTTGCATAAATCGACGTATCTCGACGTTTTACGTCGGGATTAAGCGTTTATATGGTCGCTGGAACGTTTTCTAGAAACGGAACTATGCGACGGGACGTTGGGACTTTGAAGAAGTTCGGCCGGTGCGAAAAGACCGAAAAGGTTTTTTCGAGTTATCTCGCTTAAAAGTGTTACAAGGTAGGAATATTTTTGCATAAATGGACGTATCTCGACGTTTTACGTCGGGATTAAGCGTTTATATGGTCGCTGGAACGTTTTCTAGAAACGGAACTATGCGACGGGACGTTGGGACTTTGAAGAAGTTCGGCCGGTGCGAAAAGACCGAAAAGGTTTTTTCGAGTTATCTCGCTTAAAAGTGTTACAAGGTAGGAATATTTTCGCATAAATGGACGTATCTCGACGTTTTACGTCGGGATTAAGCGTTTATATGGTCGCTGGAACGTTTTCTAGAAACGGAACTATGCGACGGGACGTTGGGACTTTGAAGAAGTTCGGCCAGTGCGAAAAGACCGAAAAGGTTTTTTCGAGTTATCTCGCTTAAAAGTGTTACAAGGTAGGAATATTTTTGCATAAATGGACGTATCTCGACGTTTTACGTCGGGATTAAGCGTTTATTTGGTCGCTGGAACGTTTTCTAGAAACGGAACTATGCGACGGGACGTTGGGACTTTGAAGAAGTTCGGCCAGTGCGAAAAGACCGAAAAGGTTTTTTCGAGTTATCTCGCTTAAAAGTGTTACAAGGTAGGAATATTTTTGCATAAATGGACGTATCTCGACGTTTTACGTCGGGATTAAGCGTTTATGTCGTCCCCAAGACCTTCTACAAAGTTTCGCTTTTTTCGTTGGGACTTGGAAAAATTTCCGTATCGAACACGTTTTTTCGAGTTATCCCGCTTAAAAGTGTTACAAGGTAGCAATATCTTTGCATAAATCGACGTATCTCGACGTTTTACGTCGGGATTAAGCGGTTATTTGGTCGCTGGAACGTTTTCTAGAAACGGAACTATGCGACGGGACGTTGGGACTTTGAAGAAGTTCGGCCGGTTCGAAAAGACCGAAAAGGTTTTTACGAGTTATCTCGCTTAAAAGTGTTATAAGGTAGGAATATTTTTGCATAAATCGACGTATCTCGACGTTTTACGTCGGGATTAAGCGTTTATTTGGTCGCTGGAACGTTTTCTAGAAACGGAACTATGCGACGAGACGTTGGGACTTTGAAGAAGTTCGGCCGGTGCGAAAAGACCGAAAAGGTTTTTTCGAGTTATCTCGCTTAAAAGTGTTACAAGGTAGGAATGTTTTTGCATAAATGGACGTATCTCGACGTTTTACGTCGGGATTAAGCGTTTATATGGTCGCTGGAACGTTTTCTAGAAACGGAACTATGCGACGGGACGTTGGGACTTTGAAGAAGTTCGGCCGGTGCGAAAAGACCGAAAAGGTTTTTTCGAGTTATCTCGCTTAAAAGTGTTACAAGGTAGGAATATTTTCGCATAAATGGACGTATCTCGACGTTTTACGTCGGGATTAAGCGTTTATATGGTCGCTGGAACGTTTTCTAGAAACGGAACTATGCGACGGGACGTTGGGACTTTGAAGAAGTTCGGCCAGTGCGAAAAGACCGAAAAGGTTTTTTCGAGTTATCTCGCTTAAAAGTGTTACAAGGTAGGAATATTTTTGCATAAATGGACGTATCTCGACGTTTTACGTCGGGATTAAGCGTTTATTTGGTCGCTGGAACGTTTTCTAGAAACGGAACTATGCGACGGGACGTTGGGACTTTGAAGAAGTTCGGCCGGTGCGAAAAGACCGAAAAGGTTTTTTCGAGTTATCTCGCTTAAAAGTGTTACAAGGTAGGAATGTTTTTGCATAAATCGATGTATCTCGACGTTTTACGTCGGTATTAAGCGTTTATTTGGTCGCTGGAACGTTTTCTAGAAACGGAACTATGCGACGGGACGTTGGGACTTTGAAGAAGTTCGGCCGGTGCGAAAAGACCGAATAGGTTTTTTCGAGTTATCCCGCTTAAAAGTGTTACAAGGTAGCAATATCTTTGCATAAATCGACGTATCTCGACGTTTTACGTCGGGATTAAGCGGTTATTTGGTCGCTGGAACGTTTTCTAGAAACGGAACTATGCGACGGGACGTTGGGACTTTGAAGAATTTCGGCCGGTGCGAAAAGACCGAAAAGGTTTTTTCGAGTTATCTCGCTTAAAAGTGTTATAAGGTAGGAATATTTTTGCATAAATCGACGTATCTCGACGTTTTACGTCGGGATTAAGCGTTTATATGGTCGCTGGAACGTTTTCTAGAAACGGAACTATGCGACGGGACGTTGGGACTTTGAAGAAGTTCGGCCGGTGCGAAAAGACCGAAAAGGTTTTTTCGAGTTATCTCGCTTAAAAGTGTTACAAGGTAGGAATATTTTTGCATAAATGGACGTATCTCGACGTTTTACGTCGGGATTAAGCGTTTATATGGTCGCTGGAACGTTTTCTAGAAACGGAACTATGCGACGGGACGTTGGGACTTTGAAGAAGTTCGGCCGGTGCGAAAAGACCGAAAAGGTTTTTTCGAGTTATCTCGCTTAAAAGTGTTACAAGGTAGGAATATTTTCGCATAAATGGACGTATCTCGACGTTTTACGTCGGGATTAAGCGTTTATATGGTCGCTGGAACGTTTTCTAGAAACGGAACTATGCGACGGGACGTTGGGACTTTGAAGAAGTTCGGCCAGTGCGAAAAGACCGAAAAGGTTTTTTCGAGTTATCTCGCTTAAAAGTGTTACAAGGTAGGAATATTTTTGCATAAATGGACGTATCTCGACGTTTTACGTCGGGATTAAGCGTTTATTTGGTCGCTGGAACGTTTTCTAGAAACGGAACTATGCGACGGGACGTTGGGACTTTGAAGAAGTTCGGCCGGTGCGAAAAGACCGAAAAGGTTTTTTCGAGTTATCTCGCTTAAAAGTGTTACAAGGTAGGAATATTTTTGCATAAATGGACGTATCTCGACGTTTTACGTCGGGATTAAGCGTTTATATGGTCGCTGGAACGTTTTCTAGAAACGGAACTATGCGACGGGACGTTGGGACTTTGAAGAAGTTCGGCCGGTGCGAAAAGACCGAAAAGGTTTTTTCGAGTTATCTCGCTTAAAAGTGTTACAAGGTAGGAATATTTTCGCATAAATGGACGTATCTCGACGTTTTACGTCGGGATTAAGCGTTTATATGGTCGCTGGAACGTTTTCTAGAAACGGAACTATGCGACGGGACGTTGGGACTTTGAAGAAGTTCGGCCAGTGCGAAAAGACCGAAAAGGTTTTTTCGAGTTATCTCGCTTAAAAGTGTTACAAGGTAGGAATATTTTTGCATAAATGGACGTATCTCGACGTTTTACGTCGGGATTAAGCGTTTATTTGGTCGCTGGAACGTTTTCTAGAAACGGAACTATGCGACGGGACGTTGGGACCTTGAAGAAGTTCGGCCGGTGCGAAAAGACCGAAAAGGTTTTTTCGAGTTATCTCGCTTAAAAGTGTTACAAGGTAGGAATGTTTTTGCATAAATCGATGTATCTCGACGTTTTACGTCGGTATTAAGCGTTTATTTGGTCGCTGGAACGTTTTCTAGAAACGGAACTATGCGACGGGACGTTGGGACTTTGAAGAAGTTCGGCCGGTGCGAAAAGACCGAATAGGTTTTTTCGAGTTATCTCGCATAAAGTGTTACAAGGTAGGAATATTTTTGCATAAATGGACGTATCTCGACGTTTTACGTCGGGATTAAGCGTTTATTTGGTCGCTGGAACGTTTTCTAGAAACGGAACTATGCGACGGGACGTTGGGACTTTGAAGAAGTTCGGCCGGTGCGAAAAGACCGAAAAGGTTTTTTCGAGTTATCTCGCTTAAAAGTGTTACAAGGTAGGAATGTTTTTGCATAAATCGATGTATCTCGACGTTTTACGTCGGGATTAAGCGTTTATTTGGTCGCTGGAACGTTTTCTAGAAACGGAACTATGCGACGGGACGTTGGGACTTTGAAGAAGTTCGGCCGGTGCGAAAAGACCGAAAAGGTTTTTTCGAGTTATCTCGCTTAAAAGTGTTACAAGGTAGGAATATTTTTGCATAAATCGACGTATCTCGACGTTTTACGTCGGGATTAAGCGTTTATTTGGTCGCTGGAACGTTTTCTAGAAACGGAACTATGCGACGGGACGTTGGGACTTTGAAGAAGTTCGGCCGGTGCGAAAAGACCGAAAAGGTTTTTTCGAGTTATCTCGCTTAAAAGTGTCATAAGGTAGGAATATTTTTGCATAAATGGACGTATCTCGACGTTTTACGTCGGGATTAAGCGTTTATATGGTCGCTGGAACGTTTTCTAGAAACGGAACTATGCGACGGGACGTTGGGACTTTGAAGAAGTTCGGCCAGTGCGAAAAGACCGAAAAGGTTTTTTCGAGTTATCTCGCTTAAAAGTGTTACAAGGTAGGAATATTTTTGCATAAATGGACGTATCTCGACGTTTTACGTCGGGATTAAGCGTTTATATGGTCGCTGGAACGTTTTCTAGAAACGGAACTATGCGACGGGACGTTGGGACTTTGAAGAAGTTCGGCCAGTGCGAAAAGACCGAAAAGGTTTTTTCGAGTTATCTCGCTTAAAAGTGTTACAAGGTAGGAATATTTTTGCATAAATGGACGTATCTCGACGTTTTACGTCGGGATTAAGCGTTTATTTGGTCGCTGGAACGTTTTCTAGAAACGGAACTATGCGACGGGACGTTGGGACCTTGAAGAAGTTCGGCCGGTGCGAAAAGACCGAAAAGGTTTTTTCGAGTTATCTCGCTTAAAAGTGTTACAAGGTAGGAATGTTTTTGCATAAATCGATGTATCTCGACGTTTTACGTCGGTATTAAGCGTTTATTTGGTCGCTGGAACGTTTTCTAGAAACGGAACTATGCGACGGGACGTTGGGACTTTGAAGAAGTTCGGCCGGTGCGAAAAGACCGAATAGGTTTTTTCGAGTTATCTCGCATAAAGTGTTACAAGGTAGGAATATTTTTGCATAAATGGACGTATCTCGACGTTTTACGTCGGGATTAAGCGTTTATTTGGTCGCTGGAACGTTTTCTAGAAACGGAACTATGCGACGGGACGTTGGGACTTTGAAGAAGTTCGGCCGGTGCGAAAAGACCGAAAAGGTTTTTTCGAGTTATCTCGCTTAAAAGTGTTACAAGGTAGGAATGTTTTTGCATAAATCGATGTATCTCGACGTTTTACGTCGGGATTAAGCGTTTATTTGGTCGCTGGAACGTTTTCTAGAAACGGAACTATGCGACGGGACGTTGGGACTTTGAAGAAGTTCGGCCGGTGCGAAAAGACCGAAAAGGTTTTTTCGAGTTATCTCGCTTAAAAGTGTTACAAGGTAGGAATATTTTTGCATAAATCGACGTATCTCGACGTTTTACGTCGGGATTAAGCGTTTATTTGGTCGCTGGAACGTTTTCTAGAAACGGAACTATGCGACGGGACGTTGGGACTTTGAAGAAGTTCGGCCGGTGCGAAAAGACCGAAAAGGTTTTTTCGAGTTATCTCGCTTAAAAGTGTCATAAGGTAGGAATATTTTTGCATAAATGGACGTATCTCGACGTTTTACGTCGGGATTAAGCGTTTATTTGGTCGCTGGAACGTTTTCTAGAAACGGAACTATCTGACGGGACGTTGGGACTTTGAAGAAGTTCGGCCGGTGCGAAAAGACCGAAAAGGTTTTTTCGAGTTATCTCGCTTAAAAGTGTTACAAGGTAGGAATGTTTTTGCATAAATCGATGTATCTCGACGTTTTACGTCGGGATTAAGCGTTTATTTGGTCGCTGGAACGTTTTCTAGAAACGGAACTATGCGACGGGACGTTGGGACTTTGAAGAAGTTCGGCCGGTGCGAAAAGACCGAAAAGGTTTTTTCGAGTTATCTCGCTTAAAAGTGTCATAAGGTAGGAATATTTTTGCATAAATGGACGTATCTCGACGTTTTACGTCGGGATTAAGCGTTTATTTGGTCGCTGGAACGTTTTCTAGAAACGGAACTATCTGACGGGACGTTGGGACTTTGAAGAAGTTCGGCCGGTGCGAAAAGACCGAAAAGGTTTTTTCGAGTTATCTCGCTTAAAAGTGTTACAAGGTAGGAATGTTTTTGCATAAATCGATGTATCTCGACGTTTTACGTCGGGATTAAGCGTTTATTTGGTCGCTGGAACGTTTTCTAGAAACGGAACTATGCGACGGGACGTTGGGACTTTGAAGAAGTTCGGCCGGTGCGAAAAGACCGAAAAGGTTTTTTCGAGTTATCTCGCTTAAAAGTGTTACAAGGTAGGAATATTTTTGCATAAATGGACGTATCTCGACGTTTTACGTCGGGATTAAGCGTTTATGTCGTCCCCAAGACCTTCTACATAGTTTCGCTTTTTTCGTTGGGACTTGGAAAAATTTCCGTATCGAACACGTTTTTTCGAGTTATCCCGCTTAAAAGTGTTACAAGGTAGCAATATCTTTGCATAAATCGACGTATCTCGACGTTTTACGTCGGGATTAAGCGGTTATTTGGTCGCTGGAACGTTTTCTAGAAACGGAACTATGCGACGGGACGTTGGGACTTTGAAGAAGTTCGGCCGGTTCGAAAAGACCGAAAAGGTTTTTACGAGTTATCTCGCTTAAAAGTGTTATAAGGTAGGAATATTTTTGCATAAATCGACGTATCTCGACGTTTTACGTCGGGATTAAGCGTTTATTTGGTCGCTGGAACGTTTTCTAGAAACGGAACTATGCGACGAGACGTTGGGACTTTGAAGAAGTTCGGCCGGTGCGAAAAGACCGAAAAGGTTTTTTCGAGTTATCTCGCTTAAAAGTGTTACAAGGTAGGAATGTTTTTGCATAAATGGACGTATCTCGACGTTTTACGTCGGGATTAAGCGTTTATATGGTCGCTGGAACGTTTTCTAGAAACGGAACTATGCGACGGGACGTTGGGACTTTGAAGAATTTCGGCCGGTGCGAAAAGACCGAAAAGGTTTTTTCGAGTTATCTCGCTTAAAAGTGTTATAAGGTAGGAATATTTTTGCATAAATCGACGTATCTCGACGTTTTACGTCGGGATTAAGCGTTTATATGGTCGCTGGAACGTTTTCTAGAAACGGAACTATGCGACGGGACGTTGGGACTTTGAAGAAGTTCGGCCGGTGCGAAAAGACCGAAAAGGTTTTTTCGAGTTATCTCGCTTAAAAGTGTTACAAGGTAGGAATATTTTTGCATAAATGGACGTATCTCGACGTTTTACGTCGGGATTAAGCGTTTATATGGTCGCTGGAACGTTTTCTAGAAACGGAACTATGCGACGGGACGTTGGGACTTTGAAGAAGTTCGGCCGGTGCGAAAAGACCGAAAAGGTTTTTTCGAGTTATCTCGCTTAAAAGTGTTACAAGGTAGGAATATTTTCGCATAAATGGACGTATCTCGACGTTTTACGTCGGGATTAAGCGTTTATATGGTCGCTGGAACGTTTTCTAGAAACGGAACTATGCGACGGGACGTTGGGACTTTGAAGAAGTTCGGCCAGTGCGAAAAGACCGAAAAGGTTTTTTCGAGTTATCTCGCTTAAAAGTGTTACAAGGTAGGAATATTTTTGCATAAATGGACGTATCTCGACGTTTTACGTCGGGATTAAGCGTTTACTTGGTCGCTGGAACGTTTTCTAGAAACGGAACTATGCGACGGGACGTTGGGACTTTGAAGAAGTTCGGCCGGTGCGAAAAGACCGAAAAGGTTTTTTCGAGTTATCTCGCTTAAAAGTGTTACAAGGTAGGAATGTTTTTGCATAAATCGATGTATCTCGACGTTTTACGTCGGTATTAAGCGTTTATTTGGTCGCTGGAACGTTTTCTAGAAACGGAACTATGCGACGGGACGTTGGGACTTTGAAGAAGTTCGGCCGGTGCGAAAAGACCGAATAGGTTTTTTCGAGTTATCTCGCATAAAGTGTTACAATGTAGGAATATTTTTGCATAAATGGACGTATCTCGACGTTTTACGTCGGGATTAAGCGTTTATTTGGTCGCTGGAACGTTTTCTAGAAACGGAACTATGCGACGGGACGTTGGGACTTTGAAGAAGTTCGGCCGGTGCGAAAAGACCGAAAAGGTTTTTTCGAGTTATCTCGCTTAAAAGTGTTACAAGGTAGAAATGTTTTTGCATAAATCGATGTATCTCGACGTTTTACGTCGGGATTAAGCGTTTATTTGGTCGCTGGAACGTTTTCTAGAAACGGAACTATGCGACGGGACGTTGGGACTTTGAAGAAGTTCGGCCGGTGCGAAAAGACCGAAAAGGTTTTTTCGAGTTATCTCGCTTAAAAGTGTCATAAGGTAGGAATATTTTTGCATAAATGGACGTATCTCGACGTTTTACGTCGGGATTAAGCGTTTATTTGGTCGCTGGAACGTTTTCTAGAAACGGAACTATCTGACGGGACGTTGGGACTTTGAAGAAGTTCGGCCGGTGCGAAAAGACCGAAAAGGTTTTTTCGAGTTATCTCGCTTAAAAGTGTTACAAGGTAGGAATGTTTTTGCATAAATCGATGTATCTCGACGTTTTACGTCGGGATTAAGCGTTTATTTGGTCGCTGGAACGTTTTCTAGAAACGGAACTATGCGACGGGACGTTGGGACTTTGAAGAAGTTCGGCCGGTGCGAAAAGACCGAAAAGGTTTTTTCGAGTTATCTCGCTTAAAAGTGTTACAAGGTAGGAATGTTTTTGCATAAATCGATGTATCTCGACGTTTTACGTCGGGATTAAGCGTTTATTTGGCCGCTGGAACGTTTTCTAGAAACGGAACTATGCGACGGGACGTGGGGACTTTGAAGTATTTAGCACCGGTACGTAGGGACTTTGAAAAATTTCGGCCGGCGCGAAAAGTCCGAGATGGTTATTTCGAGTTATTTCGTTAAAAAGCGTTATAAGGTATAATTTTTTTACATTTATCGTTATATCTCTATTAAATAGAATCGGATTAAACATTTTTGTCGAATTTTTTGAAAAATTAGCTTCCGTCGGACTGATACGACTGGGATATTTTTGCAATTTTTTCGTTAATTGATGTTACAAGGTATATATTTTTTTACATATTTCGTGTTATTTTAACGTGTTTTAATCGATTATAAAGTTATTTTTTGTCCATAGTCGATAAAACTGTATGTTTACTGATGCAATTTTTGGGTGAAAAAAAAATTAATTTTTTGGTAAAAATGCATTTATAATATGTTAATAATGCTTGTGGTAAAATATTTCGATGGTTCGATATCGCCTTTATATAGTAGTTATTGAACGTGCGAGCGACTAAGTTCCAGCGTCCCTTCCGAACGGTACGTTGCTACGGAGGTTTTGCACCATAAGCACGCGGCCGCTAGCCCGGCCGGCCCCTTGGTATCTATAAGAGAAGCGTCGAGCCGGACGGTTCGGTCGGAACAGCGTTGGGCGCGTGGCTATTCTACGACCTCGGTTGAGAATTCAGTCACCGCTCCTCGTTGTATATTTTATAATTGTATAATTTTAGAATATGTCGGGTTGGCGTTACGATTAAAGTTAGGGTTCAGGGCGTAAAACGAATCCCTTCTGAAGCTAGACGTGATCATTATGCAATAGAGGTGATATTTACCAGTGCAAACATGACCATGATGGAATTGGACAAGTAATCGGGATAATTTGATACTCGAGAAGCTAATGACGATGATCCTAGGCTCAATAACGAATCCACGGTCAACGGAATGACGAAATCTATTCTTCTTTAGCGTCTAAGTTGTACTCAATGTTAATGCATGGGGCAATCACTACGTATCCAAGAGTTACTTGAATCGTCGTCGAGATCGTACCGGAGAGTAACTCTCCGTCTCGACGATGTCGTCGAGGAAAACTATATTGGGTGGGTCTATGGATATGAGATCCTCGGATTCGTCAAAGAAAGCTTACGTTCGAAAGGTGAGGGAAATTAGCGCTGTTGCTAATTGGTCGATCTCCATATCGACGTTTTGAACGAGATGCTCGCCGCCCTTGAGGGGAGGTTGTTGACGGGGGGCATCGTTCGTGGAAGATAGGTTTCTCCTATCTTCCCGTTGTTGGAACAAAGTCTATTTGAAGGACTTCGCTTGACTAAATCTTAAGATCTATAGCGGGTCCTCACGTTAGCTAAACATACACTACAAAGGCATGCCGACACCCGGCGATCATCTTACCCGGAGGACAAAATCTGCGTGTGGCGGGCCGCGGGATAGAAAATATTGAAGTATTTACTGCCACGTGTCGCTACGACTATTTCTTTTAAGGAGCGGTATAGAGTTACTCTGTGCCTTTGTTAGATAAAACGTTCATCCCTTTGACCGCGGCTACGTTCGGCGACTAATTGTCGCCTCGAGCCCAAGCTCATGATCATAAGTCCCGAATAATCGGAGCGACATTTGTTTATGCTAAGTTACAGAGTTACGGTATTCGCGCGAATCCAAGGAGGAGTTCCGGTGTTCTTTCATCTCCGACATATATATATGTCGGAGATATGTCATACATATATATATGTCGGAGATGAAAGAACACTGGAACTCCTCCTTGGATTCGCGGGAATACCGTAACTCTGTAACTTAGCATAAACAAATGTTGCTCCGATTGTTCGAGATTTGTGATCATGAGCTTGGGCTCGGGGCGACAATCGGTCGCCCAACGTAGCCGCGGTCAAGGGATGAACGTTTATCTAACAAAGGCACAGAGTAACTCTATACCTCTCCTTGAAAGAAGTGACCGTAGTGATACATGGCAGTAAATATTTCAAAGGTTTCTGTTCCGTGGCTCGCCACACGCAGATCCTATCCTTCGAGTAAGATGATCTCCAGATGTCGATATACCTCCGCAGTATGTTTAGCTAACGTGAGGACCCGCAATAAATTTTAAGATTTCATCAAGACAAACAGTCCTTGTCGCAACTACGGGAAGATAGGAGAAGCCTATCTTCCACGAACGATGCCCCGTCAACAAACCCCCCCCTTAAGGGCGGCCAGCATCTCTTTCAAAACGCCGATATGGAGATTGACCAATTAGCAACAGCGCTAATTTCCCTCACTTTTGGAACGAAAGCCTTCTTTGACGAATCCGAGGATCTCATATCCTTAGACCCACCCCATATAGTTTTCCTCGACGACATCGTCGAGACGGAGAGGCATTCCTTCGTGTGGACTCGTTGACGAGCGACAGTACTATCCTACGACCAGTGAACACCTCACGTTTAGTTAACAAAGAGTTAGACTTGAACTGCGCGATAACATACGTTTATCATCCCGTGACCGCGGATTCGTTCGAACCTAAGGTCATTATCACTAGTGCTACGAGTGCGTAATCTTGTTAATAAACTTGTGCTAATAAACTCTCCGTTGTATCGCAACAATGGCTAATTCTAATGAGAATCCATCAAACGCCCATCTCCTTAATCCTGATTCTAATCCGACATATATATATATATATTTTTTTTTTTAATAAATCATATAAATTATATTTTAATTAAAATTTAAAACTTTAATTTATAATTTAATAAATTTAATTAACTTAATTTAATTTTTAATTATATTAAAATTTATATATATATATAAATAAATAAATGAATTAATGAACGAAATGTGTTTAAGATTAATTTTAATTTATTTTTATATTTTATAAATAGTATAAAATTTAATTTTAAATTTAGATTGTAAATTTGATTAATTTGTGAATAAATTTATATTTTTAAAAATTTAAATTTTAATAAAATTTTATTATGAATAAATAAATAAAATTTAAAAATTATTTTTTTATGAGAATTTATTAAATTTATATTTTATAAATAAATTATTAATTAATATTTAGTTAATTAATATCTATATTTAATTGATTATTATATTTAATGTATATTACATGAAATATTTTGATTCTAAAAGAATTAATAATAATTAATAACATAAAAAAATTTTATAATGATTTCAAAATTAATAATATTTTTTTATTAATATAAAATAATTTTATATTAAAAATTTATTTAATTTAGTGATTAGATTTATGAAATTAATGAAAGTTAAATTTAGAAAAAATTTTTAGCAAGGATAAAAATTAGTGCCAGCAATAGCGGTTAAACTAATTTTGCAAATTATTTTTATTAATTAATATTAATATAATATTAGATAAATTTAATGAAATTTTTAGATTTTAGGTGAAATTTAATTTATAAATATATTAAATTTAATATTTATAAAGATAATAAGATAAATAAATAGACTAGGAATAGATACCCTATTATATAAAATAATAATATTTAATTTATAAATATGAAGTGGTATGTCGTAATAGGTGTGGAAGGAATACTCAGATGTTTCAACGAAAAACGTTTATTAACTTAACAACTGACGTCCAATAACAACAAGCAACAAACACAATTAACACAAGTAACAATTAACAATTAACAGTTAGCAGGCTTGGTAACGATCAGTGCTTAGCGCTCGTTTCACGTAATCCTTCGCACTTCGCAGCTCGGGGCAGACTGAATCTCTTTGATTCAAAAGCCACGCTGATTCATTTCTTTGTTAGCCATCGATATCGCGCGCGTTTGTTTAGAAGTCCGCGACGACTGCCACGTGTGCGGTCTCCCGAAAGTTCACGGCGAAGGAGCCGTAGGGATATCGACGACACCTAAGGCTCGTCGGCATAGCGCTTTTAAGATAAAGCACCTTGTGCCGCGAAACCGTTGGAAATTTCCGAGGTCGAGTGTCGCCACAAATAAATGTAGAGTCATTAAAATTAAATTAAATGGCGGCTTTTCATTCTTATTAGAGAAATTTGTAGTTTAATTTGATAGTCCACGATAAGATTTACTTGAATTAAAAAATTTATATATTGTTGTATATTTTAAAATAAAATTTATTATTATTAATATTTAATAAAATAATAATTCAAATCAAAATGTAGTGTATTTAAGAATTTATGAATTATGATAAATTTAATTTTTGGATAATTAAAATTTTAAAAATTAATTTGAAAGAGGATTTAATAGTAAATTTAATAAAATTAATTAAATTGAAATTAGTTTTGAAAAGTGTACAAATTGCCCGTCAGTTTCATTTATGGAATAAGTCGTAAAATAGTAAAAATATTGGAAAATGTTTTTAGAATAAAATTTTAGTTTAAGAGAAAATGTTTCATTTACAATGAAAAGTTTAATTGAGAAATTAAAATTTTATTTAATTAAATAAATTTAATATTTAAGCTTTAATTAGTATTATAATTATTTAAAATTATATAAGAATTTTTTGTTTAAGTAATAGATTATGAAATAATATTTAGATTAATAGATAAAGTAATGTAAATGAATTTTTTAAACATTTAGTAAGTAGAATAATTTTTGTACCTTTTGTATCAGGGTTAATTAATATAATTTATAAATTTAATAATCTCGAAAAAAGAGGAGCCAAATATTTAATTATGCTTTTGTAGAATAAAGAGTTATAATATATATTTAGAAATTAGATGTTAATCGAATTTTTTTATATCTAGTTTTTGTTAAATAAATTTAATTTATATATAAAAAAATTAAAAAATTTTATTTAAAAATTTTTATATTTTTATATAAAAAATTTATGGGATAATCTATAAATTTAGAATATATAATTATTATTATTTAATATAAATAATGTTAATTTGAAAATAATTTTTATTGATGATTATTTAATAATTTAATAATTTAAAAATATTAAAGATTTAAAAGGTAAGTAATATTAATAATTAAAATATATATTTTTTAAGAAAAAATAATTTTTAATTTATTTAAATTAAATATAATGATTGAATTAGTAATTAATAAATAAAGTATAAGTTTAAAGTTTAGTTTATAAATAATATAAATATATATGTCGGGTCAACGTCAGGATTGGGGGCGGGGCTGTTCGGCGAATCTTCGTTGAAATTAGCCATCGGTGCGCTGTAACAATAGTTGAGATTATTGACACAAATTAGAGAGATTACAGCGTCGATAGGTAATCGCAAGGTTTCGATATTCGATCGTCGAAGAAAACTATGATGGGTGTGCCTAAGGGCACGAGATCATCGGATTCGCAGAAGAAAGTCTATCATCGAAGGGTGAGGGAAATTGACGTTGCTGTTAATTGGTCAATTTCCATGTTGGTGGTTAGAGAAAGATATTAGCTGTCCTTGGGAAAAGTTGCTAGCGGGAAGCGTCGTTCGTGGAAGGATAGATTTCTCTTATCTTCCCGTAGTTGGGGCAGAGGCCATTTGTCTATTTGAGAGGCTTTGTGTAATTGAAATTTAATATTCGTAGCGGGTGTTCGCCCAGCTAAACATATACTGTGAAGATGCGTTGGCATCTGGCAATCATCTTACCCGAAGGCCAAAGTCTGCGTGTGACGAGCCACGGGACAGGAACCGTTGGAATGTTTACTGTCGCTTGCGCTACGACTATTTCTTTTAAGGAGAGATATAGAATTACTTCATGCCTTTGTTAGACAAAATGTTCATCCCTTGACCGCGGCTACGTTCGGCAACCGGCGTCGCCTCGAACCCGTGCTCACTATCATAAATCTCAAACAAATACAGTTAGATCGAATGACAACAATTTCTAAATTACGGCTATGGTGGAATCTAGATTACAGTATTAAGGGATCTCCCCAAAGTTCCAAAGGGAAGGTTCCGGTGTTCTTTCATCTCGGATATATATACATGTCGGGTTGGCGTTACGATTAGAGTTAGGGTGAAGGGCGTAAAACGAATCCCTATTGACACTAGACGTGATCATTATGCAATAAAGGAGATATTTACCAGTGCAAACATGACCATGATGGAATTGGACAAGTAATCGCGATAATTTGATACTCGAGAAGCTAATGACGATGATCCTAGGCTCAATAACGAATCCACGGTCAACGGGTTGACGAACTCTACTCTTCTTTAGCGTCTAAGTTGTACTCAATGTTAATGCATGGGGCAATCACTACGTATCCGAGAGATACTTGAATCGTTGTCGAGATCGTACCGGAGAGTAACTCTCCGTCTCGACGATGCCGTCGAGGAAAACTATAATGGGTGGGTCTAAGGACATGAGATCCTCGGATTCGTCAAAGAAAGCTTTCGTTCCAAAGGTGAGGGAAATTAGCGCTGTTGCTAATTGGTCGATCTCCATATCGACGTTTTGAACGAGATGCTGGCCGCCCTTGAGGGGAGGTTGTTGACGGGGGGCATCGTTCGTGGAAGATAGGTTTCTCCTATCTTCCCGTAGTTGCAACAAAGACTACTTGTCTATATGAAGGACTTTGCTTGACTAAACCTTAAGATTTATTGCGGGTCCTCACGTTAGCTAAACATATACTGCGGAGGTATGTTGACATCTGGAGATCATCTTACCCGGAGTATAGAATCTGCGTGTGGCGAACCACGGGACAGAAACCATTGAAATATTTACTGCCGCGTGTCGCTACGACTATTTCTTTTAAGGAGAGGTATAGAGTTACTCTGTGTCTTTGTTAGATAAAACGTTCATCCCTTTGTCCGCGGCTACGTTCGGCGACTGATTGTCGCCTCCAGCTCAAGCTGATGATCATAAATCTCGAACAATCGGAACGACATTTGTTTAATCTAAGTTACAATGTTACGGTATTCCCGCAAATCCAAGGAGGGATCCCGGTGTTCTTTCAACTCCGACACATATATCTTATACTCTAAAGACCTCGAAATCCTACTCGCACGCACGCTTGTTATCAACCGACTCTTCCAGATACTTCTAACGACTGACTCTTGTCTTTTATCGCAACCAAGGCGTGGACGTCCTCTGACGCTTACACGCGCATTCACATGTACACTATAAATGTATCATGTTTCCAACACGCCTCCTTACATTTATACTGTACACTTAATCGTATTTACATGCTTTGACGAATTACGTAACAGAAACTTCAACACTTATTGCTTTATTTACATTTCTCTTAGTTTATATTCATCCATGACCTAAACCTTTCGAATTTCTCTCTACACAGCTCTTTCGTAAAAATATCCGGAGTATTTTAGTCTGTTCTTACTGCTAATGTGTTTATCTTGTTCTACTTTAAGCCCTCGTGAACGTAGTGGTAATGAACTTCAATGTGTTTAGAATTTTTTGTAAGATTTCCTTGCTTTGCTATACTTATCACTCCAGAGTTATCCTCATAAATTTTTACAGGGTTATCGTCTAGATTCACATTGAAGATTTTCATAATTTCCCTAATAGACATTAATTCACTCACCGCTTCCGATAGAGCTACATACTCTGCATACGTCGAGGCTTTTGTCACACACATTTGGTTTTTAGACTTCCAACCAATTACATTTCCATACAATCTAATTACATATCCAGAAGTCGATTTCCTATCTAAATGGTCTCCTGTCCAATTAGCGTCCACATAACAATCTATCGTTTCACATTTTTCATTCCTTTTATAATCTAATCTTAAATCTCTAGTCCGGTACAAATATTTCAATATTCGCAAAGCATATTTAAAATGTGTCTCATTACAACAATCTTGAAATCTACTCAAATAATTCACACTATAACTTATATCGGGTCTGGTATTTACACTAATATACAACAATGCGCCAATTAAATTTTTGTATCCAATATCCTCTCTATTTATCTCAGCTTTTTCTATTTTAAAGTTGGTCTCCATAGGTGTACAGTACAATTCGCTATTTTGTAACTCATATTTGTTCGCCAATGATTCAATGTATTTCTGTTGGCTTAATCTCATTTCATTTTTGAAATAATCATATTTTATATTTGTTCCAAGATATTATTTGACTTCACCTAAATCTTTCATTTCAAATCTATTAGTTAGTAACTTCTTTACACTTTGTTTCTTCCATTTGTTTTTACTACAATTTAGCAAATCGTCTTCATATATTAGCAAATAAACAACATTTTCACCCTCTCCATGTGTATATAGGCACAACTCTATGTTATTCTTTTTAAAACCCAATCTCGTCACATACTTATCAAAGCACTCATACCAGTCACTTGGACTTTCTTTTAACCCATAAAGCGCTTTCGATAGTTTACAAACTCTATTCGTTCCGTCCGCATATCCCTTTGGTTGATTTACATATACCTCCGAGGTTACTTCACCATTCAAAAAAGCAGTTTCTACATCCATTTGCTCAATAATTAATCCGTTTTGACAACAATATGATATCAATATCTTAAAAGTCTGATTACTCGCTACTGGGGAATATATGTCATCGGCTACGTTTCTTTGTTGGGATCCTCTTACCACTAATCTAGCCTTATACCTGTCATCTGATTTTCTCGTGTAAACCAATTTTACATCTAATACGTCTTTGCATTTTACCCTTTCTACCGAATTCCTAGCTTTATTTTTATAAAGACGTTCTATTTCCTTATGCATAGCTTGTTTCCAATCTTCACTGTCTTCACAACAAATCACCTCCTCAAATATTCAAGGGATATGTACTCTACAATAATTTGCATGGATTTCATTAATGTTTTCTTTTTCTGGATACCTTACTGGAGTTCTCTTATTGCGTGTAGATCTTCTAGGGATGTTTAAGCTTTCAGGACTGTTATCATTTTCATCTTGCCTACTTTCCAACTTTTCCTTATTTATGTTTACTAATAAATCATTATCCTCAATGTCATCGTTATCTTTATCGAAAGAATCCTCCACAAAACCGATACATTTTGTGTCTGTTTCTATGACATCTACATGTCTCGCTATTGTTATTTTCCCATCTAATAAGACTCTGTAACCTACTTCGCTATATCCTAACAAAATTCCCATATCTGCCTTCTTATCCCATTTAGAAACTCCTTTTTGTTCTGGTCTTCTCACAAAAACTTTACTTCCATATAGATGTAGATTTTCAACACTTGGTATTCTCCCGAAGAATATTGCAAAAGGTGTATTTCTCTCTATAGTATTTGCCAGTATTCGATCTTTCAAGTATACCGCTGTACAAACTATTTCCGGCCACTACCTTTTATGTACTTTCGCTGCCGCTAACAAGCAACGCGCCATGTCCATCACTGTTCTATTATACCTTTCCGCTGTCCCGTTTAATTCATGTACGTAGGTTGGGCAATTATTTATTTTTATACCTTTATCCCTAGCAAATTTATAAATTCGATTATTCAAGTACTCTATTCCATTATCACATCGCAATATTTTTAACTTTTAGCCCGTTAAATTCTCGGCTTCATTTTCAAATTGTACGAAACAATCAAACACCACAGCTTTTGATTTTATACAATAAATTTTAGCTATTTTGCTATAATCATCGATAAATGAGATGAAATACTTCTCTTCATTGAATTCGGAAGTCTTAAAGGGACCGCACACATCCGTATGAATAATTTCCATTATCTCCCTAGCCTTGGTTCGATTATTTTTGAAGGGTAACTTGTGCATTTTACTTTCCACGCACACCCTACATTCCCGTCCAGATATAAGAGACAGTCTTGAAAAGTCACGCCTTTATCTTTACAAATAGCACAAACCATCTGATGTGTGCTAAATTTGGGAGCCAATGTGGAGTCTAACACGCATAAATTCATCGTCATATCTGCATGAGAAACGGAAATACGTAAATTTGAATGTTACAGCCTGAATGAGCAAAACTGCTATTACGCTGGATTTGACACGGTCCAGAGTGGACATAGCGCCAGCTCACTGACGTGCGCTCTATTTGGCAGGAAATGTGGAGTATACCGCGCATAGCATTTTCGACATATATCTAACACCAGTGCAGATACACGCATCGAATTATCGATATATCTGCAGTGCAAACGGCGATACGGTGATTTGAATAGTTAAGCATGAATATTCAAAACAGCTGGGTTTTACAGAGCCCAGGGTTGACTTGGCCCAACCCAGTTGATGTGCGGTGCATATGACATCAGATGTGAAATGTAACCGGCATCGAATTGTAGCAATATGTGCAATAAAAACCGAGATATATTCATTTGAATATTTAAGCCTGAATATTTGCAAAACTGCAATTACGCTGGATATCACAGGGACCAGACTTGATATACCGAAAAGCGGCTGATGCTTGCTGTATTTGGCTGCAAATCTGGAGTATAATGCGCATCGAATTGTCGACATATCTGCGATAGAAGCGGAGTCACGTTGATCTAAATAGATAAGCTTTAATATGAAAACCGCAATGACGCTGGGTTTTACAGAGCCCAGAGTTGACTTAGCCCAACCCAGCTGATATGCGGTGGATATAACATCAGATGTGAAATGTAACGAGCATCGAATTGTAGCCACATGTGCTATACAAACAGAGTTACGGAGATTTGAAAATAGTAACCTGAATATGCAAAACTGCAACTACGCTGGATCTGGCTGGGTCCAGATTTTACATAGCGTACACCGGATGATGTGCACTGTACCAGGCATCAGATGTGGAATATAACGCGCATCGTATGGCCAATGTATCTGCAAAACAAGCGGAGATACATTGATTCGAATATGTAAGCATTAATATACAAAACTGCAGTCACGCTGGATTTCACCGAGTCAAGAGTTGACAATGTGCAAACGGTCTGATGTGTGCTGTGTTTGGCAGCAAATGTGGAGTATAACATGCATCCTGTTGTCGACATACCTACAATGGAAACGGAGATACTTTCACTTGAATATTTAGGCTTGAATATGCAAAACTACAAATCTGCTGGATTTGACTCGGTCCGGATTTAACATGACTTAAACTAGATGAAGCGCACTGTATATGGCAGTCAATGTGGAATATAACGCGCATGGTATTATCGACACATGTGCCATAGAAACGGAGATTCGTTGATTTGTATATATGAGGCCGGATATGCAAAACTGCAATTACGCTGGGTTTGTCAAGAACGAGAGCTGATATAATAGGTCAAAGCTGCTGATGTTTCGCTATATTTGGCTGCAAGCGTTGAGCAGAACGCGCTTCGAATAGTCGACATATCTGCAACAGTAACAAAGATTCGTGGATTAGAATATTTAAGCCTGAATATGCAAAACTGCAATTACATAGCATTTGACAGTAACCAAGTATAAAATAATATTAGGACGATGATACATTTAAACTGTACATGTGAATGTGTGTGTAAGCGTCAGAGAGTGTCCAGGCCTTAGTTGGGCCAAAGGAGGATTGGCAGCCGTCAGAAACATGTGAAAGTGTCGGTTGACAACAAGCGTGCGTGCGAGTAGGTTTTCGATGTCTTCAGAGTTTAAGATATATGTATGTCGGAGATGAAAAAACACCGGAACCTCTCCTTGGATTCTCGGGAATACCGTAATGTCGTCATTTAGATTAAACAAATGTCACCCCGATTGATCGAGATTTATGATAGTGAGCTCGGGCTCGAGGCTACAACCAGTCGCCGAACGTAGCCGCGGTCAAGGGATGAACGTTTTATCTAACAAAGGCACAGAGTAACTCTATACCTCTCCCTAAAAGAAATAGTCGTAGCGACACGCGGCAGTAAATATTTCAATGGTTTCTGTCCCGTGGTTCGCCACACGCAGATTCTATACTCCGGGTAAGATGATCTCCAGATGTCAACATACCTCCGCAGTATATGTTTAGCTAACGTGAGGACCCGCAATAAATATAAAGATTTAGTCAAGCAAAGTCCTTCATATAGACAAGCAGTCTTTGTTCCAACAACGGGAAGATAGGAGAAACCTATCTTCCACGAACGATGCCCCCCGTCAACAACCTCCCCTCAAGGGCGGCGAGCATCTCGTTCAAAACGTCGATATGGAGATCGACCAATTAGCAACAGCGCTAATTTCCCTCACCTTTGGAACGAAAGCTTTCTTTGACGAATCCGAGGATCTCATGTCCTTAGACCCACCCATTATAGTTTTCCTCGACGGCATCGTCGAGACGGAGAGTTACTCTCCGGTACGATCTCGACAACGATTCAAGTATCTCTCGGATACGTAGTGATTGCCCCATGCATTAACATTGAGTACAACTTAGACGCTAAAGAAGAGTAGAGTTCGTCAACCCGTTGACCGTGGATTCGTTATTGAGCCTAGGATCATCGTCATTAGCTTCTCGAGTATCAAATTATCGCGATTACATGTCCAATTCCATCATGGTCATGTTTGCACTGGTAAATATCTCCTCTATTGCATAATGATCACGTCTAGTGTCAATAGGGATTCGTTTTACGCCCTTAACCCTAACTCTAATCCTAACGCCAACCCGACATATTCTAAAATTATACAATTATAAAATATACAACGAGGAGCGGTGACTGAATTCTCAACCGAGGTCGTAGAATAGCCACGCGCCCAACGCTGTTCCGACCGAACCGTCCGGCTCGACGCTTCTCTTATAGATACCAAGGGGCCGGCCGGGCTAGCGGCCGCGTGCTTATGGTGCAAAACCTCCGTAGCAACGTACCGTTCGGAAGGGACGCTGGAACTTAGTCGCTCGCACGTTCAATAACTACTATATAAAGGCGATATCGAACCATCGAAATATTTTACCACAAGCATTATTAACATATTATAAATGCATTTTTACCAAAAAATTAATTTTTTTTTCACCCAAAAATTGCATCAGTAAACATACAGTTTTATCGACTATGGACAAAAAATAACTTTATAATCGATTAAAACACGTTAAAATAACACGAAATATGTAAAAAAATATATACCTTGTAACATCAATTAACGAAAAAATTGCAAAAATATCCCAGTCGTATCAGTCCGACGGAAGCTAATTTTTCAAAAAATTCGACAAAAATGTTTAATCCGATTGTATTTAATAGAGATATAACGATAAATGTAAAAAAATTATACCTTATAACGCTTTTTAACGAAATAACTCGAAATAACCATCTCGGACTTTTCACGCCGGCCGAAATTTTTCAAAGTCCCTACGTACCGGTGCTAAATACTTCAAAGTCCCCACGTCCCGTCGCATAGTTCCGTTTCTAGAAAACGTTCCAGCGACCAAATAAACGCTTAATCCCGACGTAAAACGTCGAGATACATCGATTTATGCAAAAACATTCCTACCTTGTAACACTTTTAAGCGAGATAACTCGAAAAAACCTTTTCGGTCTTTTCACACCGACCGAACTTCTTCAATGTCCCAACTTCCCGTCGCATAGTTCCGTTTCTAGGAAACGTTCCAGCGACCAAATAAACGCTTAATCCCGACGTAAAACGTCGAGATACGTCCATTTATGCAAAAATATTCCTACCTTGTAACACTTTTAAGCGAGATAACTCGAAAAAACCTTTTCGGTCTTTTCGCACCGGACGAACTTCTTCAAAGTCCCAATGTCCCGTCGCACAGTTCCGTTTCTAGAAAACCTTCCAGCGACCAAATAAACGCTTAATCCCGACGTAAAACGTCGAGATACGTCCATTTATGCAAAAATATTCCTACCTTGTAACACTTTTAAGCGAGATAACTCGAAAAAACCTTTTCGGTCTTTTCGCACCGGCCGAACTTCTTCAAAGTCCCAACGTCCCGTCGCATAGTTCCGTTTCTAGAAAACGTTCCAGCGACCAAATAAACGCTTAATCCCGACGTAAAACGTCGAGATACGTCCATTTATGCAAAAATATTCCTACCTTGTAACACTTTTAAGCGAGATAACTCGAAAAAACCTTTTCGGTCTTTTCGCACCGGCCGAACTTCTTCAAAGTCCCAACGTCCCGTCGAATAGTTCCGTTTCTAGAAAACGTTCCAGCGACCACATAAACGCTTAATACCGACGTAAAACGTCGAGATACATCGATTTATGCAAAAACATTCCTACCTTGTAACACTTTTAAGCGAGATAACTCGAAAAAACCTTTTCGGTCTTTCCGCACCGGCCGAACTTCTTCAAAGTCCCAATGTCCCGTCGCACAGTTCCGTTTCTAGAAAACCTTCCAGAGACCAAATAAACGCTTAATACCGACGTAAAACGTCGAGATACGTCCATTTATGCAAAAATATTCCTACCTTGTAACACTTTTAAGCGAGATAACTCGAAAAAACCTTTTCGGTCTTTTCGCTCCGGCCGAACTTCTTCAAAGTCCCAACGTCCCGTCGCATAGTTCCGTTTCTAGAAAACGTTCCAGCGACCAAATAAACGCTTAATCCCGACGTAAAACGTCGAGATACATCGATTTATGCAAAAACATTCCTACCTTGTAACACTTTTAAGCGAGATAACTCGAAAAAACCTTTTCGGTCTTTTCGAACCGGCCAAACTTCTTCAAAGTCCCAACGTCCCGTCGCATAGTTCCGTTTCTAGAAAACGTTCCAGCGACCAAATAAACGCTTAATCCCGACGTAAAACGTCGAGATACGTCCATTTATGCAAAAATATTCCTACCTTGTAACACTTTATGCGAGATAACTCGAAAAAACCTATTCGGTCTTTTCGCACCGGCCGAACTTCTTCAAAGTCCCAACGTCCCGTCGCATAGTTTCGTTTCTAGAAAACGTTCCAGCGACCAAATAAACGCTTAATACCGACGTAAAACGGCGAGATACATCGATATATGCAAAAATATTCCTACCTTGTAACACTTTTAAGCGAGATAACTCGAAAAAACCTTTTCGGTCTTTTCGCACCGGCCGAACTTCTTCAAAGTCCCAACGTCCCGTCGCATAGTTTCGTTTCTAGAAAACGTTCCAGCGACCAAATAAACGCTTAATCCCGACGTAAAACGTCGAGATACGTCCATTTATGCAAAAATATTCCTACCTTGTAACACTTTATGCGAGATAACTCGAAAAAACCTATTCGGTCTTTTCGCACCGGCCGAACTTCTTCAAAGTCCCAACGTCCCGTCGCATAGTTCCGTTTCTAGAAAACGTTCCAGCGACCAAATAAACGCTTAATCCCGACGTAAAACGTCGAGATACATCGATTTATGCAAAAACATTCCTACCTTGTAACACTTTTAAGCGAGATAACTCGAAAAAACCTTTTCGGTCTTTTCGAACCGGCCGAACTTCTTCAAAGTCCCAACGTCCCGTCGCATAGTTCCGTTTCTAGAAAACGTTCCAGCGACCAAATAAACGCTTAATCCCGACGTAAAACGTCGATATACGTCGATTCATGCAAAAATATTCCTACCTTATAACACTTTTAAGCGAGATAACTCGAAAAAACCTTTTCGGTCATTTCGCACCGGCCGAACTTCTTCAAAGTCCCAACGTCCCGTCGCATAGTTCCGTTTCTAGAAAACGTTCCAGCGACCAAATAAACGCTTAATCCCGACGTAAAACGTCGAGATACGTCCATTTATGCAAAAATATTCCTACCTTGTAACACTTTTAAGCGAGATAACTCGAAAAAAACTTTTCGGTCTTTTCGCACCGGCCGAACTTCTTCAAAGTCCCAACGTCCCGTCGCATAGTTCCGTTTTTAGAAAACGTTCCAGCGACCAAATAAACGCTTAATCCCGACGTAAAACGTCGAGATACATCGATTTATGCAAAAACATTCCTACCTTGTAACACTTTTAAGCGAGATAACTCGAAAAAACCTTTTCGGTCTTTTCGCACCGGCCGAACTTCTTCAAAGTCCCAACGTCCCGTCGCATAGTTCCGTTTCTAGAAAACGTTCCAGCGACCAAATAAACGCTTAATCCCGACGTAAAACGTCGAGATACGTCCATTTATGCAAAAATATTCCTACCTTGTAACACTTTTAAGCGAGATAACTCGAAAAAACCTTTTCGGTCTTTTCGCACCGGCCGAACTTCTTCAAATTCCCAACGTCCCGTCGCATAGTTCCGTTTCTAGAAAACGTTCCAGCGACCAAATAAACGCTTAATCCCGACGTAAAACGTCGAGATACGTCCATTTATGCAAAAATATTCCTACCTTGTAACACTTTATGCGAGATAACTCGAAAAAACCTATTCGGTCTTTTCGCACCGGCCGAACTTCTTCAAAGTCCCAACGTCCCGTCGCATAGTTCCGTTTCTAGAAAACGTTCCAGCGACCAAATAAACGCTTAATCCCGACGTAAAACGTCGAGATACTTCGATTTATGCAAAAACATTCCTACCTTGTAACACTTTTAAGCGAGATAACTCGAAAAAACCTTTTCGGTCTTTTCGAACCGGCCGAACTTCTTCAAAGTCCCAACGTCCCGTCGCATAGTTCCGTTTCTAGAAAACGTTCCAGCGACCAAATAAACGCTTAATCCCGACGTAAAACGTCGATATACGTCGATTCATGCAAAAATATTCCTACCTTATAACACTTTTAAGCGAGATAACTCGGAAAAACCTTTTCGGTCATTTCGCACCGGCCGAACTTCTTCAAAGTCCCAACGTCCCGTCGCATAGTTCCGTTTCTAGAAATGTTCCAGCGACCAAATAAACGCTTAATCCCGACGTAAAACGTCGAGATACATCGATTTATGCAAAAACATTCCTACCTTGTAACACTTTTAAGCGAGATAACTCGAAAAAACCTATTCGGTCTTTTCGCACCGGCCGAACTTCTTCAAAGTCCCAACGTCCCGTCGCATAGTTCCGTTTCTAGAAAACGTTCCAGCGACCAAATAAACGCTTAATCCCGACGTAAAACGTCGATATACGTCGATTCATGCAAAAATATTCCTACCTTATAACACTTTTAAGCGAGATAACTCGAAAAAACCTTTTCGGTCATTTCGCACCGGCCGAACTTCTTCAAAGTCCCAACGTCCCGTCGCATAGTTCCGTTTCTAGAAAACGTTCCAGCGACCAAATAAACGCTTAATCCCGACGTAAAACGTCGAGATACGTCCATTTATGCAAAAATATTCCTACCTTGTAACACTTTTAAGCGAGATAACTCGAAAAAACCTTTTCGGTCTTTTCGAACCGGCCGTACTTCTTCAAAGTCCCAACGTCCCGTCGCATAGTTCCGTTTCTAGAAAACGTTCCAGCGACCAAATAAACGCTTAATCCCGACGTAAAACGTCGATATACGTCGATTCATGCAAAAATATTCCTACCTTATAACACTTTTAAGCGAGATAACTCGAAAAAACCTTTTCGGTCATTTCGCACCGGCCGAACTTCTTCAAAGTCCCAAGGTCCCGTCGCATAGTTCCGTTTCTAGAAAACGTTCCAGCGACCAAATAAACGCTTAATCCCGACGTAAAACGTCGAGATACGTCCATTTATGCAAAAATATTCCTACCTTGTAACACTTTTAAGCGAGATAACTCGAAAAAACCTTTTCGGTCTTTTCGCACCGGCCGAACTTCATCAAAGTCCCAACGTCCCGTCGCATAGTTCCGTTTCTAGAAAACGTTCCAGCGACCAAATAAACGCTTAATCCCGACGTAAAACGTCGAGATACATCGATTTATGCAAAAACATTCCTACCTTGTAACACTTTTAAGCGAGATAACTCGAAAAAACCTTTTCGGTCTTTTCGCACCGGCCGAACTTCTTCAAAGTCCCAACGTCCCGTCGCATAGTTCCGTTTCTAGAAAACGTTCCAGCGACCAAATAAACGCTTAATCCCGACGTAAAACCTCGAGATACGTCCATTTATGCAAAAATATTCCTACCTTGTAACACTTTATGCGAGATAACTCGAAAAAACCTATTCGGTCTTTTCGCACCGGCCGAACTTCTTCAAAGTCCCAACGTCCCGTCGCATAGTTCCGTTTCTAGAAAACGTTCCAGCGACCAAATAAACGCTTAATCCCGACGTAAAACGTCGAGATACATCGATTTATGCAAAAACATTCCTACCTTGTAACACTTTTAAGCGAGATAACTCGAAAAAACCTATTCGGTCTTTTCGCACCGGTCGAACTTCTTCAAAGTCCCAACGTCCCGTCGCATAGTTCCGTTTCTAGAAAACGTTCCAGCGACCAAATAAACGCTTAATCCCGACGTAAAACGTCGAGATACGTCCATTTATGCAAACATATTCCTACCTTATAACACTTTTAAGCGAGATAACTCGAAAAAACCTTTTCGGTCATTTCGCACCGGCCGATCTTCTTCAAAGTCCCAACGTCACGTCGCATAGTTCCGTTTCTAGAAAACGTTCCAGCGACCAAATAAACGCATAATCCCGACGTAAAACGTCGAGATACGTCCATTTATGCAAAAATATTCCTACCTTGTAACACTTTTAAGCGAGATAACTCGAAAAAACCTTTTCGGTCTTTTCGCACCGGCCGAACTTCTTCAAAGTCCCAACGTCCCGTCGCGATAGTTCCGTTTCTAGAAAACGTTCCAGCGACCAAATAAACGCTTAATCCCGACGTAAAACGTCGAGATACATCGATTTATGCAAAAACATTCCTACCTTGTAACACTTTATGCGAGATAACTCGAAAAAACCTATTCGGTCTTTTCGCACCGGCCGAACTTCTTCAAAGTCCCAACGTCCCGTCGCATAGTTCCGTTTCTAGAAAACGTTCCAGCGACCAAATAAACGCTTAATACCGACGTAAAACGTCGAGATACATCGATTTATGCAAAAACATTCCTACCTTGTAACACTTTATGCGAGATAACTCGATAAAACCTATTCGGTCTTTTCGCACCGGCCGAACTTCTTCAAAGTCCCAACGTCCCGTCGCATAGTTCAGTTTCTAGAAAACGTTCCAGCGACCAAATAAACGCTTAATACCGACGTAAAATGTCGAGATACATCGCTTTATGCAAAAACATTCCTACCTTGTAACACTTTTAAGCGAGATATCTCGAAAAAACCTTTTCGGTCTTTTCGCACCGGCCGAACTTCTTCAAAGTCCCAACGTCCCGTCGCATAGTTCCGTTTCTAGAAAACGTTCCAGCGACCAAATAAACGCTTAATCCCGACGTAAAACGTCGAGATACATCGATTTATGCAAAAACATTCCTACCTTGTAACACTTTTAAGCGAGATAACTCGAAAAAACCTTTTCGGTCTTTTCGCACCGGCCGAACTTCTTCAAAGTCCCAACGTCCCGTCGCATAGTTCCGTTTCTAGAAAACGTTCCAGCGACCAAATAAACGCTTAATCCCGACGTAAAACCTCGAGATACGTCCATTTATGCAAAAATATTCCTACCTTGTAACACTTTATGCGAGATAACTCGAAAAAACCTATTCGGTCTTTTCGCACCGGCCGAACTTCTTCAAAGTCCCAACGTCCCGTCGCATAGTTCCGTTTCTAGAAAACGTTCCAGCGACCAAATAAACGCTTAATCCCGACGTAAAACGTCGAGATACATCGATTTATGCAAAAACATTCCTACCTTGTAACACTTTTAAGCGAGATAACTCGAAAAAACCTTTTCGGTCTTTTCGCACCGGCCGAACTTCTTCAAAGTCCCAACGTCCCGTCGCATAGTTCCGTTTCTAGAAAACGTTCCAGCGACCAAATAAACGCTTAATCCCGACGTAAAACCTCGAGATACGTCCATTTATGCAAAAATATTCCTACCTTGTAACACTTTATGCGAGATAACTCGAAAAAACCTATTCGGTCTTTTCGCACCGGCCGAACTTCTTCAAAGTCCCAACGTCCCGTCGCATAGTTCCGTTTCTAGAAAACGTTCCAGCGACCAAATAAACGCTTAATCCCGACGTAAAACGTCGAGATACATCGATTTATGCAAAAACATTCCTACCTTGTAACACTTTTAAGCGAGATAACTCGAAAAAACCTATTCGGTCTTTTCGCACCGGCCGAACTTCTTCAAAGTCCCAACGTCCCGTCGCATAGTTCCGTTTCTAGAAAACGTTCCAGCGACCAAATAAACGCTTAATCCCGACGTAAAACGTCGAGATACGTCCATTTATGCAAACACATTCCTACCTTATAACACTTTTAAGCGAGATAACTCGAAAAAACCTTTTCGGTCATTTCGCACCGGCCGATCTTCTTCAAAGTCCCAACGTCACGTCGCATAGTTCCGTTTCTAGAAAACGTTCCAGCGACCAAATAAACGCTTAATCCCGACGTAAAACGTCGAGATACGTCCATTTATGCAAAAATATTCCTACCTTGTAACACTTTTAAGCGAGATAACTCGAAAAAACCTTTTCGGTCTTTTCGCACCGGCCGAACTTCTTCAAAGTCCCAACGTCCCGTCGCGATAGTTCCGTTTCTAGAAAACGTTCCAGCGACCAAATAAACGCTTAATCCCGACGTAAAACGTCGAGATACATCGATTTATGCAAAAACATTCCTACCTTGTAACACTTTATGCGAGATAACTCGAAAAAACCTATTCGGTCTTTTCGCACCGGCCGAACTTCTTCAAAGTCCCAACGTCCCGTCGCATAGTTCCGTTTCTAGAAAACGTTCCAGCGACCAAATAAACGCTTAATACCGACGTAAAACGTCGAGATACATCGATTTATGCAAAAACATTCCTACCTTGTAACACTTTATGCGAGATAACTCGATAAAACCTATTCGGTCTTTTCGCACCGGCCGAACTTCTTCAAAGTCCCAACGTCCCGTCGCATAGTTCCGTTTCTAGAAAACGTTCCAGCGACCAAATAAACGCTTAATACCGACGTAAAATGTCGAGATACATCGCTTTATGCAAAAACATTCCTACCTTGTAACACTTTTAATCGAGATATCTCGAAAAAACCTTTTCGGTCTTTTCGCACCGGCCGAACTTCTTCAAAGTCCCAACGTCCCGTCGCATAGTTCCGTTTCTAGAAAACGTTCCAGCGACCAAATAAACGCTTAATCCCGACGTAAAACGTCGAGATACATCGATTTATGCAAAAACATTCCTACCTTGTAACACTTTTAAGCGAGATAACTCGAAAAAACCTTTTCGGTCTTTTCGCACCGGCCGAACTTCTTCCAAGTCCCAACGTCCCGTCGCATAGTTCCGTTTCTAGAAAACGTTCCAGCGACCAAATAAACGCTTAATCCCGACGTAAAACGTCGAGATACATCGATTTATGCAAAAACATTCCTACCTTGTAACAATTTTAAGCGAGATAACTCGAAAAAACCTTTTCGGTCTTTTCGAACCGGCCGAACTTCTTCAAAGTCCCAACGTCCCGTCGCATAGTTCCGTTTCTAGAAAACGTTCCAGCGACCAAATAAACGCTTAATCCCGACGTAAAACGTCGAGATACGTCCATTTATGCAAAAATATTCCTACCTTGTAACACTTTATGCGAGATAACTCGAAAAAACCTATTCGGTCTTTTCGCACCGGCCGAACTTCTTCAAAGTCCCAACGTCCCGTCGCATAGTTCCGTTTCTAGAAAACGTTCCAGCGACCAAATAAACGCTTAATCCCGACGTAAAACGTCGTGATACATCGATTTATGCAAAAACATTCCTACCTTGTAACACTTTTAAGCGAGATAACTCGAAAAAACCTTTTCGGTCTTTTCGAACCGGACGTACTTCTTCAAAGTCCCAACGTCCCGTCGCATAGTTCCGTTTCTAGAAAACGTTCCAGCGACCAAATAAACGCTTAATCCCGACGTAAAACGTCGATATACGTCGATTCATGCAAAAATATTCCTACCTTATAACACTTTTAAGCGAGATAACTCGAAAAAACCTTTTCGGTCATTTCGCACCGGCCGAACTTCTTCAAAGTCCCAACGTCCCGTCGCATAGTTCCGTTTCTAGAAAACGTTCCAGCGACCAAATAAACGCTTAATCCCGACGTAAAACGTCGAGATACATCGATTTATGCAAAAACATTCCTACCTTGTAACACTTTTAAGCGAGATAACTCGAAAAAACCTATTCGGTCTTTTCGCACCGGCCGAACTTCTTCAAAGTCCCAACGTCCCGTCGCATAGTTCCGTTTCTAGAAAACGTTCCAGCGACCAAATAAACGCTTAATCCCGACGTAAAACGTCGAGATACGTCCATTTATGCAAACATTTTCCTACCTTATAACACTTTTAAGCGAGATAACTCGAAAAAACCTTTTCGGTCATTTCGCACCGGCCGATCTTCTTCAAAGTCCCAACGTCACGTCGCATAGTTCCGTTTCTAGAAAACGTTCCAGCGACCAAATAAACGCTTAATCCCGACGTAAAACGTCGAGATACGTCCATTTATGCAAAAATATTCCTACCTTGTAACACTTTTAAGCGAGATAACTCGAAAAAACCTTTTCGGTCTTTTCGCACCGGCCGAACTTCTTCAAATTCCCAACGTCCCGTCGCATAGTTCCGTTTCTAGAAAACGTTCCAGCGACCAAATAAACGCATAATCCCGACGTAAAACGTCGAGATACATCGATTTATGCAAAAACATTCCTACCTTGTAACACTTTTAAGCGAGATAACTCGAAAAAACCTTTTCGGTCTTTTCGCACCGGCCGAACTTCTTCAAAGTCCCAACGTCCCGTCGCATAGTTCCGTTTCTAGAAAACGTTCCAGCGACCAAATAAACGCTTAATCCCGACGTAAAACGTCGAGATACATCGATTTATGCAAAAAGATTCCTACCTTGTAACACTTTTAAGCGAGATAACTCGAAAAAACCTTTTCGGTCTTTTCGCACCGGCCGAACTTCTTCAAAGTCCCAACGTCCCGTCGCATAGTTCCGTTTCTAGAAAACGTTCCAGCGACCAAATAAACGCTTAATCCCGACGTAAAACCTCGAGATACGTCCATTTATGCAAAAATATTCCTACCTTGTAACACTTTATGCGAGATAACTCGAAAAAACCTATTCGGTCTTTTCGCACCGGCCGAACTTCTTCAAAGTCCCAACGTCCCGTCGCATAGTTCCGTTTCTAGAAAACGTTCCAGCGACCAAATAAACGCTTAATCCCGACGTAAAACGTCGAGATACATCGATTTATGCAAAAACATTCCTACCTTGTAACACTTTTAAGCGAGATAACTCGAAAAAACCTATTCGGTCTTTTCGCACCGGCCGAACTTCTTCAAAGTCCCAACGTCCCGTCGCATAGTTCCGTTTCTAGAAAACGTTCCAGCGACCAAATAAACGCTTAATCCCGACGTAAAACGTCGAGATACGTCCATTTATGCAAAAATATTCCTACCTTGTAACACTTTTAAGCGAGATAACTCGAAAAAACCTTTTCGGTCTTTTCGCACCGGCCGAACTTCTTCAAATTCCCAACGTCCCGTCGCATAGTTCCGTTTCTAGAAAACGTTCCAGCGACCAAATAAACGCTTAATCCCGACGTAAAACGTCGAGATACATCGATTTATGCAAAAACATTCCTACCTTGTAACACTTTTAAGCGAGATAACTCGAAAAAACCTATTCGGTCTTTTCGCACCGGCCGAACTTCTTCAAAGTCCCAACGTCCCGTCGCATAGTTCCGTTTCTAGAAAACGTTCCAGCGACCAAATAAACGCTTAATCCCGACGTAAAACGTCGAGATACGTCCATTTATGCAAACATATTCCTACCTTATAACACTTTTAAGCGAGATAACTCGAAAAAACCTTTTCGGTCATTTCGCACCGGCAGAACTTCTTCAAAGTCCCAACGTCCCGTCGCATAGTTCCGTTTCTAGAAAACGTTCCAGCGACCAAATAAACGCTTAATCCCGACGTAAAACGTCGAGATACGTCCATTTATGCAAAAATATTCCTACCTTGTAACACTTTTAAGCGAGATAACTCGAAAAAACCTTTTCGGTCTTTTCGCACCGGCCGAACTTCTTCAAAGTCCCAACGTCCCGTCGCATAGTTCCGTTTCTAGAAAACGTTCCAGCGACCAAATAAACGCTTAATCCCGACGTAAAACCTCGAGATACGTCCATTTATGCAAAAATATTCCTACCTTGTAACACTTTATGCGAGATAACTCGAAAAAACCTATTCGGTCTTTTCGCACCGGCCGAACTTCTTCAAAGTCCCAACGTCCCGTCGCATAGTTCCGTTTCTAGAAAACGTTCCAGCGACCAAATAAACGCTTAATCCCGACGTAAAACGTCGAGATACATCGATTTATGCAAAAACATTCCTACCTTGTAACACTTTTAAGCGAGATAACTCGAAAAAACCTTTTCGGTCTTTTCGCACCGGCCGAACTTCTTCCAAGTCCCAACGTCCCGTCGCATAGTTCCGTTTCTAGAAAACGTTCCAGCGACCAAATAAACGCTTAATCCCGACGTAAAACGTCGAGATACATCGATTTATGCAAAAACATTCCTACCTTGTAACAATTTTAAGCGAGATAACTCGAAAAAACCTTTTCGGTCTTTTCGAACCGGCCGAACTTCTTCAAAGTCCCAACGTCCCGTCGCATAGTTCCGTTTCTAGAAAACGTTCCAGCGACCAAATAAACGCTTAATCCCGACGTAAAACGTCGAGATACGTCCATTTATGCAAAAATATTCCTACCTTGTAACACTTTATGCGAGATAACTCGAAAAAACCTATTCGGTCTTTTCGCACCGGCCGAACTTCTTCAAAGTCCCAACGTCCCGTCGCATAGTTCCGTTTCTAGAAAACGTTCCAGCGACCAAATAAACGCTTAATCCCGACGTAAAACGTCGTGATACATCGATTTATGCAAAAACATTCCTACCTTGTAACACTTTTAAGCGAGATAACTCGAAAAAACCTTTTCGGTCTTTTCGAACCGGACGTACTTCTTCAAAGTCCCAACGTCCCGTCGCATAGTTCCGTTTCTAGAAAACGTTCCAGCGACCAAATAAACGCTTAATCCCGACGTAAAACGTCGATATACGTCGATTCATGCAAAAATATTCCTACCTTATAACACTTTTAAGCGAGATAACTCGAAAAAACCTTTTCGGTCATTTCGCACCGGCCGAACTTCTTCAAAGTCCCAACGTCCCGTCGCATAGTTCCGTTTCTAGAAAACGTTCCAGCGACCAAATAAACGCTTAATCCCGACGTAAAACGTCGAGATACATCGATTTATGCAAAAACATTCCTACCTTGTAACACTTTTAAGCGAGATAACTCGAAAAAACCTATTCGGTCTTTTCGCACCGGCCGAACTTCTTCAAAGTCCCAACGTCCCGTCGCATAGTTCCGTTTCTAGAAAACGTTCCAGCGACCAAATAAACGCTTAATCCCGACGTAAAACGTCGAGATACGTCCATTTATGCAAACATTTTCCTACCTTATAACACTTTTAAGCGAGATAACTCGAAAAAACCTTTTCGGTCATTTCGCACCGGCCGATCTTCTTCAAAGTCCCAACGTCACGTCGCATAGTTCCGTTTCTAGAAAACGTTCCAGCGACCAAATAAACGCTTAATCCCGACGTAAAACGTCGAGATACGTCCATTTATGCAAAAATATTCCTACCTTGTAACACTTTTAAGCGAGATAACTCGAAAAAACCTTTTCGGTCTTTTCGCACCGGCCGAACTTCTTCAAATTCCCAACGTCCCGTCGCATAGTTCCGTTTCTAGAAAACGTTCCAGCGACCAAATAAACGCATAATCCCGACGTAAAACGTCGAGATACATCGATTTATGCAAAAACATTCCTACCTTGTAACACTTTTAAGCGAGATAACTCGAAAAAACCTTTTCGGTCTTTTCGCACCGGCCGAACTTCTTCAAAGTCCCAACGTCCCGTCGCATAGTTCCGTTTCTAGAAAACGTTCCAGCGACCAAATAAACGCTTAATCCCGACGTAAAACGTCGAGATACATCGATTTATGCAAAAAGATTCCTACCTTGTAACACTTTTAAGCGAGATAACTCGAAAAAACCTTTTCGGTCTTTTCGCACCGGCCGAACTTCTTCAAAGTCCCAACGTCCCGTCGCATAGTTCCGTTTCTAGAAAACGTTCCAGCGACCAAATAAACGCTTAATCCCGACGTAAAACCTCGAGATACGTCCATTTATGCAAAAATATTCCTACCTTGTAACACTTTATGCGAGATAACTCGAAAAAACCTATTCGGTCTTTTCGCACCGGCCGAACTTCTTCAAAGTCCCAACGTCCCGTCGCATAGTTCCGTTTCTAGAAAACGTTCCAGCGACCAAATAAACGCTTAATCCCGACGTAAAACGTCGAGATACATCGATTTATGCAAAAACATTCCTACCTTGTAACACTTTTAAGCGAGATAACTCGAAAAAACCTATTCGGTCTTTTCGCACCGGCCGAACTTCTTCAAAGTCCCAACGTCCCGTCGCATAGTTCCGTTTCTAGAAAACGTTCCAGCGACCAAATAAACGCTTAATCCCGACGTAAAACGTCGAGATACGTCCATTTATGCAAAAATATTCCTACCTTGTAACACTTTTAAGCGAGATAACTCGAAAAAACCTTTTCGGTCTTTTCGCACCGGCCGAACTTCTTCAAATTCCCAACGTCCCGTCGCATAGTTCCGTTTCTAGAAAACGTTCCAGCGACCAAATAAACGCTTAATCCCGACGTAAAACGTCGAGATACATCGATTTATGCAAAAACATTCCTACCTTGTAACACTTTTAAGCGAGATAACTCGAAAAAACCTATTCGGTCTTTTCGCACCGGCCGAACTTCTTCAAAGTCCCAACGTCCCGTCGCATAGTTCCGTTTCTAGAAAACGTTCCAGCGACCAAATAAACGCTTAATCCCGACGTAAAACGTCGAGATACGTCCATTTATGCAAACATATTCCTACCTTATAACACTTTTAAGCGAGATAACTCGAAAAAACCTTTTCGGTCATTTCGCACCGGCAGAACTTCTTCAAAGTCCCAACGTCCCGTCGCATAGTTCCGTTTCTAGAAAACGTTCCAGCGACCAAATAAACGCTTAATCCCGACGTAAAACGTCGAGATACGTCCATTTATGCAAAAATATTCCTACCTTGTAACACTTTTAAGCGAGATAACTCGAAAAAACCTTTTCGGTCTTTTCGCACCGGCCGAACTTCTTCAAAGTCCCAACGTCCCGTCGCATAGTTCCGTTTCTAGAAAACGTTCCAGCGACCAAATAAACGCTTAATCCCGACGTAAAACCTCGAGATACGTCCATTTATGCAAAAATATTCCTACCTTGTAACACTTTATGCGAGATAACTCGAAAAAACCTATTCGGTCTTTTCGCACCGGCCGAACTTCTTCAAAGTCCCAACGTCCCGTCGCATAGTTCCGTTTCTAGAAAACGTTCCAGCGACCAAATAAACGCTTAATACCGACGTAAAACGTCGAGATACATCGATTTATGCAAAAACATTCCTACCTTGTAACACTTTTAAGCGAGATAACTCGAAAAAACCTTTTCGGTCTTTTCGCACCGGCCGAACTTCTTCAAAGTCCCAACGTCCCGTCGTATAGTTCCGTTTCTAGAAAACGTTCCAGCGACCAAATAAACGCTTAATCCCGACGTAAAACGTCGAGATACATCGATTTATGCAAAAACATTCCTACCTTGTAACACTTTTAAGCGAGATAACTCGAAAAAACCTTTTCGGTCTTTTCGCACCGGCCGAACTTCTTCAAAGTCCCAACGTCCTGTCGCATAGTTCCGTTTCTAGAAAACGTTCCTGCGACCAAATAAACGCTTAATCCCGACGTAAAACCTCGAGATACGTCCATTTATGCAAAAATATTCCTACCTTGTAACACTTTATGCGAGATAACTCGAAAAAACCTATTCGGTCTTTTCGCACCGGCCGAACTTCTTCAAAGTCCCAACGTCCCGTCGCATAGTTCCGTTTCTAGAAAACGTTCCAGCGACCAAATAAACGCTTAATACCGACGTAAAACGTCGAGATACATCGATTTATGCAAAAACATTCCTACCTTGTAACACTTTTAAGCGAGATAACTCGAAAAAACCTTTTCGGTCTTTTCGCACCGGCCGAACTTCTTCAAAGTCCCAACGTCCCGTCGCATAGTTCCGTTTCTAGAAAACGTTCCAGCGACCAAATAAACGCTTAATCCCGACGTAAAACGTCGAGATACATCGATTTATGCAAAAACATTCCTACCTTGTAACACTTTTAAGCGAGATAACTCGAAAAAACCTTTTCGGTCTTTTCGAACCGGCCGAACTTCTTCAAAGTCCCAACGTCCCGTCGCATAGTTCCGTTTCTAGAAAACGTTCCAGCGTCCAAATAAACGCTTAATCCCGACGTAAAACGTCGAGATACGTCCATTTATGCAAAAATATTCCTACCTTGTAACACTTTTAAGCGACATAACTCGAAAAAACGTGTTCAATACGGAAATTTTTCCAAGTCCCAACGAAAAAATCGAAACTTTGTAGAAGGTCTTCGGGACGACATAAACGCTTAATCCCGACGTAAAACGTCGAGATACATCGATTTATGCAAAAACATTCCTACCTTGTAACACTTTTAAGCGAGATAACTCGAAAAAACCTTTTCGGTCTTTTCGCACCGGCCGAACTTCTTCAAAGGCCCAACGTCCCGTCGCATAGTTCCGTTTCTAGAAAACGTTCCAGCGACCAAATAAACGCTTAATCCCGACGTAAAACGTCGAGATACATCGATTTGTGCAAAAACATTCCTACCTTGTAACACTTTTAAGCGAGATAACTCGAAAAAACCTATTCGGTCTTTTCGCACCGGCCGAACTTCTTCAAAGTCCCAACGTCCCGTCGCATAGTTCCGTTTCTAGAAAACGTTCCAGCGACCAAATAAACGCTTAATCCCGACGTAAAACGTCGAGATACGTCCATTTATGCAAACATATTCCTACCTTATAACACTTTTAAGCGAGATAACTCGAAAAAACCTTTTCGGTCATTTCGCACCGGCAGAACTTCTTCAAAGTCCCAACGTCCCGTCGCATAGTTCCGTTTCTAGAAAACGTTCCAGCGACCAAATAAACGCTTAATCCCGACGTAAAACGTCGAGATACGTCCATTTATGCAAAAATATTCCTACCTTGTAACACTTTTAAGCGAGATAACTCGAAAAAACCTTTTCGGTCTTTTCGCACCGGCCGAACTTCTTCAAAGTCCCAACGTCCCGTCGCATAGTTCCGTTTCTAGAAAACGTTCCAGCGACCAAATAAACGCTTAATCCCGACGTAAAACCTCGAGATACGTCCATTTATGCAAAAATATTCCTACCTTGTAACACTTTATGCGAGATAACTCGAAAAAACCTATTCGGTCTTTTCGCACCGGCCGAACTTCTTCAAAGTCCCAACGTCCCGTCGCATAGTTCCGTTTCTAGAAAACGTTCCAGCGTCCAAATAAACGCTTAATCCCGACGTAAAACGTCGAGATACGTCCATTTATGCAAAAATATTCCTACCTTGTAACACTTTTAAGCGACATAACTCGAAAAAACGTGTTCAATACGGAAATTTTTCCAAGTCCCAACGAAAAAATCGAAACTTTGTAGAAGGTCTTCGGGACGACATAAACGCTTAATCCCGACGTAAAACGTCGAGATACATCGATTTATGCAAAAACATTCCTACCTTGTAACACTTTTAAGCGAGATAACTCGAAAAAACCTTTTCGGTCTTTTCGCACCGGCCGAACTTCTTCAAAGTCCCAACGTCCCGTCGCATAGTTCCGTTTCTAGAAAACGTTCCAGCGACCAAATAAACGCTTAATCCCGACGTAAAACGTCGAGATACATCGATTTATGCAAAAACATTCCTACCTTGTAACACTTCTAAGCGAGATAACTCGAAAAAACCTATTCGGTCTTTTCGCACCGGCCGAACTTCTTCAAAGTCCCAACGTCCCGTCGCATAGTTCCGTTTCTAGAAAACGTTCCAGCGACCAAATAAACGCTTAATCCCGACGTAAAACGTCGAGATACATCGATTTATGCAAAAACATTCCTACCTTGTAACACTTTTAAGCGAGATAACTCGAAAAAACCTTTTCGGTCTTTTCGAACCGGTCGAACTTCTTCAAAGTCCCAACGTCCCGTCGCATAGTTCCGTTTCTAGAAAACGTTCCAGCGACCAAATAAACGCTTAATCCCGACGTAAAACGTCGAGATACGGCCATTTATGCAAAAATATTCCTACCTTGTAACACTTTATGCGAGATAACTCGAAAAAACCTATTCGGTCTTTTCGCACCGGCCGAACTTCTTCAAAATCCCAACGTCCCGTCGCATAGTTCCGTTTCTAGAAAACGTTCCAGCGACCAAATAAACGCTTAATACCGACGTAAAACGTCGAGATACATCGATTTATGCAAAAACATTCCTACCTTGTAACACTTTTAAGCGAGATAACTCGAAAAAACCTTTTCGGTCTTTTCGCACCGGCCGAACTTCTTCCAAGTCCCAACGTCCCGTCGCATAGTTCCGTTTCTAGAAAACGTTCCAGCGACCAAATAAACGCTTAATCCCGACGTAAAACGTCGAGATACATCGATTTATGCAAAAACATTCCTACCTTGTAACACTTTTAAGCGAGATAACTCGAAAAAACCTTTTCGGTCTTTTCGAACCGGCCGAACTTCTTCAAAGTCCCAACGTCCCGTCGCATAGTTCCGTTTCTAGAAAACGTTCCAGCGACCAAATAAACGCTTAATCCCGACGTAAAACGTCGAGATACGTCCATTTATGCAAAAATATTCCTACCTTGTAACACTTTATGCGAGATAACTCGAAAAAACCTATTCGGTCTTTTCGCACCGGCCGAACTTCTTCAAAGTCCCAACGTCCCGTCGCATAGTTCCGTTTCTAGAAAACGTTCCAGCGACCAAGTAAACGCTTAATCCCGACGTAAAACGTCGAGATACATCGATTTATGCAAAAACATTCCTACCTTGTAACACTTTTAAGCGAGATAACTCGAAAAAACCTTTTCGGTCTTTTCGAACCGGCCGAACTTCTTCAAAGTCCAAACGTCCCGTCGCATAGTTCCGTTTCTAGAAAACGTTCCAGCGACCAAATAAACGCTTAATCCCGACGTAAAACGTCGATATACGTCGATTCATGCAAAAATATTCCTACCTTATAACACTTTTAAGCGAGATAACTCGAAAAAACCTTTTCGGTCATTTCGCACCGGCCGAACTTCTTCAAAGTCCCAACGTCCCGTCGCATAGTTCCGTTTCTAGAAAACGTTCCAGCGACCAAATAAACGCTTAATCCCGACGTAAAACGTCGAGATACGTCCATTTATGCAAAAATATTCCTACCTTGTAACACTTTTAAGCGAGATAACTCGAAAAAACCTTTTCGGTCTTTTCGCACCGGCCGAACTTCTTCAAAGTCCCAACGTCCCGTCGCATAGTTCCGTTTCTAGAAAACGTTCCAGCGACCTAATAAACGCTTAATCCCGACGTAAAACGTCGAGATACATCGATTTATGCAAAAACATTCCTACCTTGTAACACTTTTAAGCGAGATAACTCGAAAAAACCTTTTCGGTCTTTTCGCACCGGCCGAACTTCTTCAAAGTCCCAACGTCCCGTCGCATAGTTCCGTTTCTAGAAAACGTTCCAGCGACCAAAAAAACGCTTAATCCCGACGTAAAACCTCGAGATACGTCCATTTATGCAAAAATATTCCTACCTTGTAACACTTTATGCGAGATAACTCGAAAAAACCTATTCGGTCTTTTCGCACCGGCCGAACTTCTTCAAAGTCCCAACGTCCCGTCGCATAGTTCCGTTTCTAGAAAACGTTCCAGCGACCAAATAAACGCTTAATCCCGACGTAAAACGTCGAGATACATCGATTGATGCAAAAACATTCCTACCTTGTAACACTTTTAAGCGAGATAACTCGAAAAAACTTATTCGGTCTTTTCGCACCGGCCGAACTTCTTCAAAGTCCCAACGTCACGTCGCATAGTTCCGTTTCTAGAAAACGTTCCAGCGACCAAATAAACGCTTAATCCCGACGTAAAACGTCGAGATACGTCCATTTATGCAAAAATATTCCTACCTTGTAACACTTTTAAGCGACATAACTCGAAAAAACGTGTTCAATACGGAAATTTTTCCAAGTCCCAACGAAAAAATCGAAACTTTGTAGAAGGTCTTGGGGACGACATAAACGCTTAATCCCGACGTAAAACGTCGAGATACGTCCATTTATGCAAACATATTCCTACCTTGTAACACTTTTAAGCGAGATAACTCGAAAAAACCTTTTCGGTCTTTTCGCACCGGCCGAACTTCTTCAAAGTCCCAACGTCCCGTCGCATAGTTCCGTTTCTAGAAAACGTTCCAGCGACCAAATAAACGCTTAATCCCGACGTAAAACCTCGAAATACGTCCATTTATGCAAAAATATTCCTACCTTGTAACACTTTATGCGAGATAACTCGAAATAACCTATTCGGTCTTTTCGCACCGGCCGAACTTCTTCAAAGTCCCAACGTCCCGTCGCATAGTTCCGTTTCTAGAAAACGTTCCAGCGACCAAATAAACGCTTAATACCGACGTAAAACGTCGAGATACATCGATTTATGCAAAAACATTCCTACCTTGTAACACTTTTAAGCGAGATATCTCGAAAAAACCTTTTCGGTCTTTTCGCACCGGCCGAACTTCTTCAAAGTCCCAACGTCCCGTCGCATAGTTCCGTTTCTAGAAAACGTTCCAGCGACCAAATAAACGCTTAATCCCGACGTAAAACGTCGAGATACATCGATTTATGCAAAAACATTCCTACCTTGTAACACTTTTAAGCGAGATAACTCGAAAAAACCTTTTCGGTCTTTTCGCACCGGCCGAACTTCTTCAAAGTCCCAACGTCCCGTCGCATAGTTCCGTTTCTAGAAAACGTTCCAGCGACCAAAAAAACGCTTAATCCCGACGTAAAACCTCGAGATACGTCCATTTATGCAAAAATATTCCTACCTTGTAACACTTTTAAGCGAGATAACTCGAAAAAACCTTTTCGGTCTTTTCGAACCGGTCGAACTTCTTCAAAGTCCCAACGTCCCGTCGCATAGTTCCGTTTCTAGAAAACGTTCCAGCGACCAAATAAACGCTTAATCCCGACGTAAAACGTCGAGATACGGCCATTTATGCAAAAATATTCCTACCTTGTAACACTTTATGCGAGATAACTCGAAAAAACCTATTCGGTCTTTTCGCACCGGCCGAACTTCTTCAAAATCCCAACGTCCCGTCGCATAGTTCCGTTTCTAGAAAACGTTCCAGCGACCAAATAAACGCTTAATACCGACGTAAAACGTCGAGATACATCGATTTATGCAAAAACATTCCTACCTTGTAACACTTTTAAGCGAGATAACTCGAAAAAACCTTTTCGGTCTTTTCGCACCGGCCGAACTTCTTCCAAGTCCCAACGTCCCGTCGCATAGTTCCGTTTCTAGAAAACGTTCCAGCGACCAAATAAACGCTTAATCCCGACGTAAAACGTCGAGATACATCGATTTATGCAAAAACATTCCTACCTTGTAACACTTTTAAGCGAGATAACTCGAAAAAACCTTTTCGGTCTTTTCGAACCGGCCGAACTTCTTCAAAGTCCCAACGTCCCGTCGCATAGTTCCGTTTCTAGAAAACGTTCCAGCGACCAAATAAACGCTTAATCCCGACGTAAAACGTCGAGATACGTCCATTTATGCAAAAATATTCCTACCTTGTAACACTTTATGCGAGATAACTCGAAAAAACCTATTCGGTCTTTTCGCACCGGCCGAACTTCTTCAAAGTCCCAACGTCCCGTCGCATAGTTCCGTTTCTAGAAAACGTTCCAGCGACCAAGTAAACGCTTAATCCCGACGTAAAACGTCGAGATACATCGATTTATGCAAAAACATTCCTACCTTGTAACACTTTTAAGCGAGATAACTCGAAAAAACCTTTTCGGTCTTTTCGAACCGGCCGAACTTCTTCAAAGTCCAAACGTCCCGTCGCATAGTTCCGTTTCTAGAAAACGTTCCAGCGACCAAATAAACGCTTAATCCCGACGTAAAACGTCGATATACGTCGATTCATGCAAAAATATTCCTACCTTATAACACTTTTAAGCGAGATAACTCGAAAAAACCTTTTCGGTCATTTCGCACCGGCCGAACTTCTTCAAAGTCCCAACGTCCCGTCGCATAGTTCCGTTTCTAGAAAACGTTCCAGCGACCAAATAAACGCTTAATCCCGACGTAAAACGTCGAGATACGTCCATTTATGCAAAAATATTCCTACCTTGTAACACTTTTAAGCGAGATAACTCGAAAAAACCTTTTCGGTCTTTTCGCACCGGCCGAACTTCTTCAAAGTCCCAACGTCCCGTCGCATAGTTCCGTTTCTAGAAAACGTTCCAGCGACCTAATAAACGCTTAATCCCGACGTAAAACGTCGAGATACATCGATTTATGCAAAAACATTCCTACCTTGTAACACTTTTAAGCGAGATAACTCGAAAAAACCTTTTCGGTCTTTTCGCACCGGCCGAACTTCTTCAAAGTCCCAACGTCCCGTCGCATAGTTCCGTTTCTAGAAAACGTTCCAGCGACCAAAAAAACGCTTAATCCCGACGTAAAACCTCGAGATACGTCCATTTATGCAAAAATATTCCTACCTTGTAACACTTTATGCGAGATAACTCGAAAAAACCTATTCGGTCTTTTCGCACCGGCCGAACTTCTTCAAAGTCCCAACGTCCCGTCGCATAGTTCCGTTTCTAGAAAACGTTCCAGCGACCAAATAAACGCTTAATCCCGACGTAAAACGTCGAGATACATCGATTGATGCAAAAACATTCCTACCTTGTAACACTTTTAAGCGAGATAACTCGAAAAAACTTATTCGGTCTTTTCGCACCGGCCGAACTTCTTCAAAGTCCCAACGTCACGTCGCATAGTTCCGTTTCTAGAAAACGTTCCAGCGACCAAATAAACGCTTAATCCCGACGTAAAACGTCGAGATACGTCCATTTATGCAAAAATATTCCTACCTTGTAACACTTTTAAGCGACATAACTCGAAAAAACGTGTTCAATACGGAAATTTTTCCAAGTCCCAACGAAAAAATCGAAACTTTGTAGAAGGTCTTGGGGACGACATAAACGCTTAATCCCGACGTAAAACGTCGAGATACGTCCATTTATGCAAACATATTCCTACCTTGTAACACTTTTAAGCGAGATAACTCGAAAAAACCTTTTCGGTCTTTTCGCACCGGCCGAACTTCTTCAAAGTCCCAACGTCCCGTCGCATAGTTCCGTTTCTAGAAAACGTTCCAGCGACCAAATAAACGCTTAATCCCGACGTAAAACCTCGAAATACGTCCATTTATGCAAAAATATTCCTACCTTGTAACACTTTATGCGAGATAACTCGAAATAACCTATTCGGTCTTTTCGCACCGGCCGAACTTCTTCAAAGTCCCAACGTCCCGTCGCATAGTTCCGTTTCTAGAAAACGTTCCAGCGACCAAATAAACGCTTAATACCGACGTAAAACGTCGAGATACATCGATTTATGCAAAAACATTCCTACCTTGTAACACTTTTAAGCGAGATATCTCGAAAAAACCTTTTCGGTCTTTTCGCACCGGCCGAACTTCTTCAAAGTCCCAACGTCCCGTCGCATAGTTCCGTTTCTAGAAAACGTTCCAGCGACCAAATAAACGCTTAATCCCGACGTAAAACGTCGAGATACATCGATTTATGCAAAAACATTCCTACCTTGTAACACTTTTAAGCGAGATAACTCGAAAAATCCTTTTCGGTCTTTTCGCACCGGCCGAACTTCTTCAAAGTCCCAACGTCCCGTCGCATAGTTCCGTTTCTAGAAAACGTTCCAGCGACCAAATAAACGCTTAATCCCGACGTAAAAGGTCGAGATACATCGATTTATGCAAAAACATTCCTACCTTGTAACACTTTTAAGCGAGATAACTCGAAAAAACCTATTCGGTCTTTTCGCACCGGCCGAACTTCTTCAAAGTCCCAACGTCCCGTCGCATAGTTCCGTTTCTAGAAAACGTTCCAGCGACCAAATAAACGCTTAATCCCGACGTAAAACGTCGAGATACGTCCATTTATGCAAACATATTCCTACCTTATAACACTTTTAAGCGAGATAACTCGAAAAAACCTTTTCGGTCATTTCGCACCGGCCGAACTTCTTCAAAGTTCCAACGTCCCGTCGCATAGTTCCGTTTCTAGAAAACGTTCCAGCGACCAAATAAACGCTTAATCCCGACGTAAAACGTCGAGATACGTCCATTTATGCAAAAATATTCCTACCTTGTAACACTTTTAAGCGAGATAACTCGAAAAAACCTTTTCGGTCTTTTCGCACCGGCCGAACTTCTTCAAAGTCCCAACGTCCCGTCGCGATAGTTCCGTTTCTAGAAAACGTTCCAGCGACCAAATAAACGCTTAATCCCGACGTAAAACGTCGAGATACATCGATTTATGCAAAAACATTCCTACCTTGTAACACTTTTAAGCGAGATAACTCGAAAAAACCTTTTCGGTCTTTTCGCACCGGCCGAACTTCTTCAAAGTCCCAACGTCCCGTCGCATAGTTCCGTTTCTAGAAAACGTTCCAGCGACCAAATAAACGCTTAATCCCGACGTAAAACGTCGAGATACATCGATTTATGCAAAAACATTCCTACCTTGTAACACTTTTAAGCGAGATAACTCGAAAAAACCTTTTCGGTCTTTTCGCACCGGCCGAACTTCTTCAAAGTCCCAACGTCCCGTCGCATAGTTCCGTTTCTAGAAAACGTTCCAGCGACCATATAAACGCTTAATCCCGACGTAAAACGTCGAGATACGTCCATTTATGCAAAAATATTCCTACCTTGTAACACTTTATGCGAGATAACTCGAAAAAACCTATTCGGTCTTTTCGCACCGGCCGAACTTCTTCAAAGTCCCAACGTCCCGTCGCATAGTTCCGTTTCTAGAAAACGTTCCAGCGACCAAATAAACGCTTAATCCCGACGTAAAACGTCGAGATACATCGATTTATGCAAAAACATTCCTACCTTGTAACACTTTTAAGCGAGTTAACTCGAAAAAACCTTTTCGGTCTTTTCGCACCGGCCGAACTTCTTCAAAGTCCCAACGTCCCGTCGCATAGTTCCGTTTCTAGAAAACGTTCCAGCGACCAAATAAACGCTTAATCCCGACGTAAAACGTCGAGATACATCGATTTATGCAAAAACATTCCTACCTTGTAACACTTTTAAGCGAGAAAACTCGAAAAAACCTTTTCGGTCTTTTCGCACCGGCCGAACTTCTTCAAAGTCCCAACGTCCCGTCGCATAGTTCCGTTTCTAGAAAACGTTCCAGCGACCAAATAAACGCTTAATCCCGACGTAAAACGTCGAGATACGTCCATTTATGCAAAAATATTCCTACCTTGTAACACTTTATGCGAGATAACTCGAAAAAACCTATTCGGTCTTTTCGCACCGGCCGAACTTCTTCAAAGTCCCAACGTCCCGTCGCATAGTTCCGTTTCTAGAAAACGTTCCAGCGACCAAATAAACGCTTAATACCGACGTAAAACGTCGAGATACATCGATTTATGCAAAAACATTCCTACCTTGTAACACTTTTAAGCGAGATAACTCGAAAAAACCTTTTCGGTCTTTTCGCACCGGCCGAACTTCTTCAAAGTCCCAACGTCCCGTCGCATAGTTCCGTTTCTGGAAAACGTTCCAGCGACCAAATAAACGCTTAATCCCGACGTAAAACGTCGAGATACATCGATTTATGCAAAAACATTCCTACCTTGTAACACTTTTAAGCGAGATAACTCGAAAAAACCTTTTCGGTCTTTTCGCACCGGCCGAACTTCTTCAAAGTCCCAACGTCCCGTCGCATAGTTCCGTTTCTAGAAAAAGTTCCAGCGACCAAATAAACGCTTAATCCCGACGTAAAACGTCGAGATACGTCCATGTATGCAAAAATATTCCTACCTTGTAACACTTTATGCGAGATAACTCGAAAAAACCTATTCGGTCTTTTCGCACCGGCCGAACTTCTTCAAAGTCCCAACGTCCCGTCGCATAGTTACGTTTCTAGAAAACGTTCCAGCGACCAAATAAACGCTTAACACCGACGTAAAACGTCGAGATACATCGATTTATGCAAAAACATTCCTACCTTGTAACACTTTTAAGCGAGATAACTCGAAAAAACCTTTTCGGTCATTTCGCACCGGCCGAACTTCTTCAAAGTCCCAACGTCCCGTCGCATAGTTCCGTTTCTAGAAAACGTTCCAGCGACCAAATAAACGCTTAATCCCCACGTAAAACGTCGAGATACATCTATTTATGCAAAAACATTCCTACCTTGTAACACTTTTAAGCGAGATAACTCGAAAAAACCTTTTCGGTCTTTTCGAACCGGCCGAACTTCTTCAAAGTCCCAATGTTCCGTCGCATAGTTCCGTTTCTAGAAAACGTTCCAGCGACCAAATAAACGCTTAATCCCGACGTAAAACGTCGAGATACGTCCATTTATGCAAAAATATTCCTACCTTGTAACACTTTTAAGCGAGATAACTCGAAAAAACCTTTTCGGTCTTTTCGCACCGGCCGAACTTCTTCAAAGTCCCAACGTCCCGTCGCATAGTTCCGTTTCTAGAAAACGTTCCAGCAACGAAATAAACGCTTAATCCCGACGTAAAACGTCGAGATACGTCGATTTATGCAAAAATATTCCTACCTTGTAACACTTTTAAGCGAGATAACTCGAAAAAACCTTTTCGGTCTTTTCGCACCGGCCGAACTTCTTCAAAGTCCCAACGTCCCGTCGCATAGTTCCGTTTCTAGAAAACGTTCCAGCGACCAAATAAACGATTAATCCCGACGTAAAACGTCGAGATACGTCCATTTATGCAAAAATATTCCTACCTTGTAACACTTTATGCGAGATAACTCGAAAAAACCTATTCGGTCTTTTCGCACCGGCCGAACTTCTTCAAAGTCCCAACGTCCCGGCGCATAGTTCCGTTTCTAGAAAACGTTCCAGCGACCAAATAAACGCTTAATACCGACGTAAAACGTCGAGATACATCGATTTATGCAAAAACATTCCTACCTTGTTACACTTTTAAGCGAGATAACTCGAAAAAACCTTTTCGGTCTTTTCGCACCGGCCGAACTTCTTCAAAGTCACAACGACCCGTCGCATAGTTCCGTTTCTAGAAAACGTTCCAGCGACCAAATAAACGCTTAATCCCAACGTAAAACGTCGAGATACATCGATTTATGCAAAAACATTCCTACCTTGTAACACTTTTAAGCGAGATAACTCGAAAAAAACCTTTTCGGTCTTTTCGCACCGGCCGAACTTCTTCAAAGTCCCAACGTCCCGTCGCATAGTTCCGTTTCTAGAAAACGTTCCAGCGACCAAATAAACGCTTAATCCCGTCGTAAAACGTCGAGATACATCGATTTATGCAAAAACATTCCTACCTTGTAACACTTTTAAGCGAGATAACTCGAAAAAACCTTTTCGGTCTTTTCGAACCGGCCGAACTTCTTCAAAGTCCCAACGTCCCGTCGCATAGTTCCGTTTCTAGAAAACGTTCCAGCGACCAAATAGACGCTTAATCCCGGCATAAAACGTCGAGATACTTCCATTTATGCAAAAATATTCCTACCTTGTAACACTTTTAAGCGACATAACTCGAAAAACGTGATCAATACGGAAATTTTTCCAAGTCCCAACGAAAAAATCGAAACTTTGTAGAAGGTCTTGGGGACGACATAAACGCTTAATCCCGACGTAAAACGTCGAGATACATCGATTTATGCAAAAACATTCCTACCTTGTAACACTTTTAAGCGAGATAACTCGAAAAAACCTTTTCGGTCTTTTCGCACCGGCCGAACTTCTTCAAAGTCCCAACGTCCCGTCGCATAGTTCCGTTTCTAGAAAACGTTCCAGCAACCAAATAAACGCTTAATCCCGACGTAAAACGTCGAGATACGCCCATTTATGCAAAAATATTCCTACCTTGTAACACTTTTAAGCGACATAACTCGAAAAACGTGATCAATACGGAAATTTTTCCAAGTCCCAACGAAAAAATCGAAACTTTGTAGAAGGTCTTGGGGACGACGTAAACGCTTAATCCCGACGTAAAACGTCGAGATACATCGATTTATGCAAAAACATTCCTACCTTGTAACACTTTTAAGCGAGATAACTCGAAAAAACCTTTTCGGTCTTTTCGCACCGGCCGAACTTCTTCAAAGTCCCAACGTCCCGTCGCATAGTTCCGTTTCTAGAAAACGTTCCAGCGACCAAATAAGCGCTTAATCCCGACGTAAAACGTCGAGATACATCGATTTATGCAAAAACATTCCTACCTTGTAACACTTTTAAGCGAGATAACTCGAAAAAACCTTTTCGGTCTTTTCGCACCGGCCGAACTTCTTCAAAGTCCCAACGTCCCGTCGCATAGTTCCGTTTCTAGAAAACGTTCCAGCGACCAAATAAGCGCTTAATCCCGACGTAAAACGTCGAGATACATCGATTTATGCAAAAACATTCCTACCTTGTAACACTTTTAAGCGAGATAACTCGAAAAAACCTTTTCGGTCTTTTCGCACCGGCCGAACTTCTTCAAAGTCCCAACGTCCCGTCGCATAGTTCCGTTTCTAGAAAACGCTCCAGCGACCAAATAAACGCTTAATCCCGACGTAAAACGTCGAGATACGTCCATTTATGCAAAAATATTCCTACCTTGTAACACTTTTAAGCGAGATAACTCGAAAAAACCTTTTCGGTCTTTTCGCACCGGCCGAACTTCTTCAAAGTCCCAACGTCCCGCCGCATAGTTCCGTTTCTAGAAAACGTTCCAGCGACCAAATAAACGCTTAATCCCGACGTAAAACGTCGAGATACATCGATTTATGCAAAAACATTCCTACCTTGTAACACTTTTAAGCGAGATAACTCGAAAAAACCTTTTCGGTCTTTTCGCACCGGCCGAACTTCTTCAAAGTCCCAACGTCCCGTCGCATAGTTCCGTTTCTAAAAACGTTCCAGCGACCAAATAAACGCTTAATCCCGACGTAAAACGTCGAGATACGCCCATTTATGCAAAAATATTCCTACCTTGTAACACTTTTAAGCGACATAACTCGAAAAAACGTGTTCAATACGGAAATTTTTCCAAGTCCCAACGAAAAAATCGAAACTTTGTAGAAGGTCTTGGGGACGACATAAACGCTTAATCCCGACGTAAAACGTCGAGATACATCGATTTATGCAAAAACATTCCTACCTTGTAACACTTTTAAGCGAGATAACTCGAAAAAACCTTTTCGGTCTTTTCGCACCGGCCGAACTTCTTCAAAGTCCCAACGTCCCGCCGCATAGTTCCGTTTCTAGAAAACGTTCCAGCGACCAAATAAACGCTTAATCCCGACGTAAAACGTCGAGATACATCGATTTATGCAAAAACATTCCTACCTTGTAACACTTTTAAGCGAGATAACTCGAAAAAACCTTTTCGGTCTTTTCGCACCGGCCGAACTTCTTCAAAGTCCCAACGTCCCGCCGCATAGTTCCGTTTCTAGAAAACGTTCCAGCGACCAAATAAACGCTTAATCCCCACGTAAAACGTCGAGATACATCGATTTATGCAAAAACATTCCTACCTTGTAACACTTTTAAGCGAGATAACTCGAAAAAAACTTTTCGGTCTTTTCGAACCGGCCGAACTTCTTCAAAGTCCCAACGTCCCGTCGCATAGTTCCGTTTCTAAAAACGTTCCAGCGACCAAATAAACGCTTAATCCCGACGTAAAACGTCGAGATACGCCCATTTATGCAAAAATATTCCTACCTTGTAACACTTTTAAGCGACATAACTCGAAAAAACGTGATCAATACGGAAATTTTTCCAAGTCCCAACGAAAAAATCGAAACTTTGTAGAAGGTCTTGGGGACGACATAAACGCTTAATCCCGACGTAAAACGTCGAGATACATCGATTTATGCAAAAACATTCCTACCTTGTAACACTTTTAAGCGAGATAACTCGAAAAAACCTTTTCGGTCTTTTCGCACCGGCCGAACTTCTTCAAAGTCCCAACGTCCCGCCGCATAGTTCCGTTTCTAGAAAACGTTCCAGCGACCAAATAAACGCTTAATCCCGACGTAAAACGTCGAGATACATCGATTTATGCAAAAACATTCCTACCTTGTAACACTTTTAAGCGAGATAACTCGAAAAAACCTTTTCGGTCTTTTCGCACCGGCCGAACTTCTTCAAAGTCCCAACGTCCCGTCGCATAGTTCCGTTTCTAGAAAACGTTCCAGCGACCAAATAAGCGCTTAATCCCGACGTAAAACGTCGAGATACATCGATTTATGCAAAAACATTCCTACCTTGTAACACTTTTAAGCGAGATAACTCGAAAAAACCTTTTCGGTCTTTTCGCACCGGCCGAACTTCTTCAAAGTCCCAACGTCCCGGCGCATAGTTCCGTTTCTAGAAAACGTTCCAGCGACCAAATAAACGCTTAATCCCGACGTAAAACGTCGAGATACGTCCATTTATGCAAAAATATTCCTACCTTGTAACACTTTTAAGCGAGATAACTCGAAAAAACCTTTTCGGTCTTTTCGCACCGGCCGAACTTCTTCAAAGTCCCAACGTCCCGTCGCATAGTTCCGTTTCTAGAAAACGTTCCAGCGACCAAATAAACGCTTAATCCCGACGTAAAACGTCGAGATACATCGATTTATGCAAAAACATTCCTACCTTGTAACACTTTTAAGCGAGATAACTCGAAAAAAACTTTTCGGTCTTTTCGAACCGGCCGAACTTCTTCAAAGTCCCAACGTCCCGTCGCATAGTTCCGTTTCTAAAAACGTTCCAGCGACCAAATAAACGCTTAATCCCGACGTAAAACGTCGAGATACGCCCATTTATGCAAAAATATTCCTACCCTGTAACACTTTTAAGCGACATAACTCGAAAAAACGTGATCAATACGGAAATTTTTCCAAGTCCCAACGAAAAAATCGAAACTTTGTGGAAGGTCTTGGGGACGACATAAACGCTTAATCCCGACTTAAAACGTCGAGATACATCGATTTATGCAAAAACATTCCTACCTTGTAACACTTTTAAGCGAGATAACTCGAAAAAACCTTTTCGGTCTTTTCGCACCGGCCGAACTTCTTCAAAGTCCCAACGTCCCGCCGCATAGTTCCGTTTCTAGAAAACGTTCCAGCGACCAAATAAACGCTTAATCCCGACGTAAAACGTCGAGATACATCTATTTATGCAAAAACATTCCTACCTTGTAACACTTTTAAGCGAGATAACTCGAAAAACCCTTTTCGGTCTTTTCGCACCGGCCGAACTTCTTCAAAGTCCCAACGTCCCGTCGCATAGTTCCGTTTCTAGAAAACGTTCCAGCGACCAAATAAGCGCTTAATCCCGATGTAAAACGTCGAGATACATCGATTTATGCAAAAACATTCCTACCATGTAACACTTTTAAGCGAGATAACTCGAAAAAACCTTTTCGGTCTTTTCGAACCGGCCGAACTTCTTCAAAGACCCAACGTCCCGTCGCATAGTTCCGTTTCTAGAAAACGTTCCAGCGACCAAATAAACGCTTAATCCCGACGTAAAACGTCGAGATACATCGATTTATGCAAAAACATTCCTACCTTGTAACACTTTTAAGCGAGATAACTCGAAAAAACCTTTTCGGTCTTTTCGCACCGGCCGAACTTCTTCAAAGTCCCAACGTCCCGCCGCATAGTTCCGTTTCTAGAAAACGTTCCAGCGACCAAATAAACGCTTAATCCCGACGTAAAACGTCGAGATACATCGATTTATGCAAAAACATTCCTACCTTGTAACACTTTTAAGCGAGATAACTTGAAAAAAACTTTTCGGTCTTTTCGAACCGGCCGAACTTCTTCAAAGTCCCAACGTCCCGTCGCATAGTTCCGTTTCTAGAAAACGTTCCAGCGACCAAATAAGCGCTTAATCCCGACGTAAAACGTCGAGATACATCGATTTATGCAAAAACATTCCTACCTTGTAACACTTTTAAGCGAGATAACTCGAAAAAACCTTTTCGGTCTTTTCGAACCGGCCGAACTTCTTCAAAGTCCCAACGTCCCGTCGCATAGTTCCGTTTCTGGAAAACGTTCCAGCGACCAAATAAACGCTTAATACCGACGTAAAACGTCGAGATACATCGATTTATGCAAAAACATTCCTACCTTGTAACACTTTTAAGCGAGATAACTCGAAAAAACCTTTTCGGTCTTTTCGCACCGGCCGAACTTCTTCAAAGTCCCAACGTCCCGCCGCATAGTTCCGTTTCTAGAAAACGTTCCAGCGACCAAATAAACGCTTAATCCCGACGTAAAACGTCGAGATACATCGATTTATGCAAAAACATTCCTACCTTGTAACACTTTTAAGCGAGATAACTCGAAAAAACCTTTTCGGTCTTTTCGCACCGGCCGAACTTCTTCAAAGTCCCAACGTCCCGTCGCATAGTTCCGTTTCTAGAAAACGCTCCAGCGACCAAATAAACGCTTAATCCCGACGTAAAACGTCGAGATACGTCCATTTATGCAAAAATATTCCTACCTTGTAACACTTTTAAGCGAGATAACTCGAAAAAACCTTTTCGGTCTTTTCGCACCGGCCGAACTTCTTCAAAGTCCCAACGTCCCGCCGCATAGTTCCGTTTCTAGAAAACGTTCCAGCGACCAAATAAACGCTTAATCCCGACGTAAAACGTCGAGATACATCGATTTATGCAAAAACATTCCTACCTTGTAACACTTTTAAGCGAGATAACTCGAAAAAACCTTTTCGGTCTTTTCGCACCGGCCGAACTTCTTCAAAGTCCCAACGTCCCGTCGCATAGTTCCGTTTCTAAAAACGTTCCAGCGACCAAATAAACGCTTAATCCCGACGTAAAACGTCGAGATACGCCCATTTATGCAAAAATATTCCTACCTTGTAACACTTTTAAGCGACATAACTCGAAAAAACGTGTTCAATACGGAAATTTTTCCAAGTCCCAACGAAAAAATCGAAACTTTGTAGAAGGTCTTGGGGACGACATAAACGCTTAATCCCGACGTAAAACGTCGAGATACATCGATTTATGCAAAAACATTCCTACCTTGTAACACTTTTAAGCGAGATAACTCGAAAAAACCTTTTCGGTCTTTTCGCACCGGCCGAACTTCTTCAAAGTCCCAACGTCCCGCCGCATAGTTCCGTTTCTAGAAAACGTTCCAGCGACCAAATAAACGCTTAATCCCGACGTAAAACGTCGAGATACATCGATTTATGCAAAAACATTCCTACCTTGTAACACTTTTAAGCGAGATAACTCGAAAAAACCTTTTCGGTCTTTTCGCACCGGCCGAACTTCTTCAAAGTCCCAACGTCCCGCCGCATAGTTCCGTTTCTAGAAAACGTTCCAGCGACCAAATAAACGCTTAATCCCCACGTAAAACGTCGAGATACATCGATTTATGCAAAAACATTCCTACCTTGTAACACTTTTAAGCGAGATAACTCGAAAAAAACTTTTCGGTCTTTTCGAACCGGCCGAACTTCTTCAAAGTCCCAACGTCCCGTCGCATAGTTCCGTTTCTAAAAACGTTCCAGCGACCAAATAAACGCTTAATCCCGACGTAAAACGTCGAGATACGCCCATTTATGCAAAAATATTCCTACCTTGTAACACTTTTAAGCGACATAACTCGAAAAAACGTGATCAATACGGAAATTTTTCCAAGTCCCAACGAAAAAATCGAAACTTTGTAGAAGGTCTTGGGGACGACATAAACGCTTAATCCCGACGTAAAACGTCGAGATACATCGATTTATGCAAAAACATTCCTACCTTGTAACACTTTTAAGCGAGATAACTCGAAAAAACCTTTTCGGTCTTTTCGCACCGGCCGAACTTCTTCAAAGTCCCAACGTCCCGCCGCATAGTTCCGTTTCTAGAAAACGTTCCAGCGACCAAATAAACGCTTAATCCCGACGTAAAACGTCGAGATACATCGATTTATGCAAAAACATTCCTACCTTGTAACACTTTTAAGCGAGATAACTCGAAAAAACCTTTTCGGTCTTTTCGCACCGGCCGAACTTCTTCAAAGTCCCAACGTCCCGTCGCATAGTTCCGTTTCTAGAAAACGTTCCAGCGACCAAATAAGCGCTTAATCCCGACGTAAAACGTCGAGATACATCGATTTATGCAAAAACATTCCTACCTTGTAACACTTTTAAGCGAGATAACTCGAAAAAACCTTTTCGGTCTTTTCGCACCGGCCGAACTTCTTCAAAGTCCCAACGTCCCGTCGCATAGTTCCGTTTCTAGAAAACGTTCCAGCGACCAAATAAACGCTTAATCCCGACGTAAAACGTCGAGATACATCGATTTATGCAAAAACATTCCTACCTTGTAACACTTTTAAGCGAGATAACTCGAAAAAAACTTTTCGGTCTTTTCGAACCGGCCGAACTTCTTCAAAGTCCCAACGTCCCGTCGCATAGTTCCGTTTCTAAAAACGTTCCAGCGACCAAATAAACGCTTAATCCCGACGTAAAACGTCGAGATACGCCCATTTATGCAAAAATATTCCTACCCTGTAACACTTTTAAGCGACATAACTCGAAAAAACGTGATCAATACGGAAATTTTTCCAAGTCCCAACGAAAAAATCGAAACTTTGTGGAAGGTCTTGGGGACGACATAAACGCTTAATCCCGACTTAAAACGTCGAGATACATCGATTTATGCAAAAACATTCCTACCTTGTAACACTTTTAAGCGAGATAACTCGAAAAAACCTTTTCGGTCTTTTCGCACCGGCCGAACTTCTTCAAAGTCCCAACGTCCCGCCGCATAGTTCCGTTTCTAGAAAACGTTCCAGCGACCAAATAAACGCTTAATCCCGACGTAAAACGTCGAGATACATCGATTTATGCAAAAACATTCCTACCTTGTAACACTTTTAAGCGAGATAACTCGAAAAACCCTTTTCGGTCTTTTCGCACCGGCCGAACTTCTTCAAAGTCCCAACGTCCCGTCGCATAGTTCCGTTTCTAGAAAACGTTCCAGCGACCAAATAAGCGCTTAATCCCGATGTAAAACGTCGAGATACATCGATTTATGCAAAAACATTCCTACCATGTAACACTTTTAAGCGAGATAACTCGAAAAAACCTTTTCGGTCTTTTCGAACCGGCCGAACTTCTTCAAAGACCCAACGTCCCGTCGCATAGTTCCGTTTCTAGAAAACGTTCCAGCGACCAAATAAACGCTTAATCCCGACGTAAAACGTCGAGATACATCGATTTATGCAAAAACATTCCTACCTTGTAACACTTTTAAGCGAGATAACTCGAAAAAACCTTTTCGGTCTTTTCGCACCGGCCGAACTTCTTCAAAGTCCCAACGTCCCGCCGCATAGTTCCGTTTCTAGAAAACGTTCCAGCGACCAAATAAACGCTTAATCCCGACGTAAAACGTCGAGATACATCGATTTATGCAAAAACATTCCTACCTTGTAACACTTTTAAGCGAGATAACTTGAAAAAAACTTTTCGGTCTTTTCGAACCGGCCGAACTTCTTCAAAGTCCCAACGTCCCGTCGCATAGTTCCGTTTCTAGAAAACGTTCCAGCGACCAAATAAGCGCTTAATCCCGACGTAAAACGTCGAGATACATCGATTTATGCAAAAACATTCCTACCTTGTAACACTTTTAAGCGAGATAACTCGAAAAAACCTTTTCGGTCTTTTCGAACCGGCCGAACTTCTTCAAAGTCCCAACGTCCCGTCGCATAGTTCCGTTTCTGGAAAACGTTCCAGCGACCAAATAAACGCTTAATACCGACGTAAAACGTCGAGATACATCGATTTATGCAAAAACATTCCTACCTTGTAACACTTTTAAGCGAGATAACTCGAAAAAACCTTTTCGGTCTTTTCGCACCGGCCGAACTTCTTCAAAGTCCCAACGTCCCGCCGCATAGTTCCGTTTCTAGAAAACGTTCCAGCGACCAAATAAACGCTTAATCCCGACGTAAAACGTCGAGATACATCGATTTATGCAAAAACATTCCTACCTTGTAACACTTTTAAGCGAGATAACTCGAAAAAACCTTTTCGGTCTTTTCGCACCGGCCGAACTTCTTCAAAGTCCCAACGTCCCGTCGCATAGTTCCGTTTCTAGAAAACGCTCCAGCGACCAAATAAACGCTTAATCCCGACGTAAAACGTCGAGATACGTCCATTTATGCAAAAATATTCCTACCTTGTAACACTTTTAAGCGAGATAACTCGAAAAAACCTTTTCGGTCTTTTCGCACCGGCCGAACTTCTTCAAAGTCCCAACGTCCCGCCGCATAGTTCCGTTTCTAGAAAACGTTCCAGCGACCAAATAAACGCTTAATCCCGACGTAAAACGTCGAGATACATCGATTTATGCAAAAACATTCCTACCTTGTAACACTTTTAAGCGAGATAACTCGAAAAAACCTTTTCGGTCTTTTCGCACCGGCCGAACTTCTTCAAAGTCCCAACGTCCCGTCGCATAGTTCCGTTTCTAAAAACGTTCCAGCGACCAAATAAACGCTTAATCCCGACGTAAAACGTCGAGATACGCCCATTTATGCAAAAATATTCCTACCTTGTAACACTTTTAAGCGACATAACTCGAAAAAACGTGTTCAATACGGAAATTTTTCCAAGTCCCAACGAAAAAATCGAAACTTTGTAGAAGGTCTTGGGGACGACATAAACGCTTAATCCCGACGTAAAACGTCGAGATACATCGATTTATGCAAAAACATTCCTACCTTGTAACACTTTTAAGCGAGATAACTCGAAAAAACCTTTTCGGTCTTTTCGCACCGGCCGAACTTCTTCAAAGTCCCAACGTCCCGCCGCATAGTTCCGTTTCTAGAAAACGTTCCAGCGACCAAATAAACGCTTAATCCCGACGTAAAACGTCGAGATACATCGATTTATGCAAAAACATTCCTACCTTGTAACACTTTTAAGCGAGATAACTCGAAAAAACCTTTTCGGTCTTTTCGCACCGGCCGAACTTCTTCAAAGTCCCAACGTCCCGCCGCATAGTTCCGTTTCTAGAAAACGTTCCAGCGACCAAATAAACGCTTAATCCCCACGTAAAACGTCGAGATACATCGATTTATGCAAAAACATTCCTACCTTGTAACACTTTTAAGCGAGATAACTCGAAAAAAACTTTTCGGTCTTTTCGAACCGGCCGAACTTCTTCAAAGTCCCAACGTCCCGTCGCATAGTTCCGTTTCTAAAAACGTTCCAGCGACCAAATAAACGCTTAATCCCGACGTAAAACGTCGAGATACGCCCATTTATGCAAAAATATTCCTACCTTGTAACACTTTTAAGCGACATAACTCGAAAAAACGTGATCAATACGGAAATTTTTCCAAGTCCCAACGAAAAAATCGAAACTTTGTAGAAGGTCTTGGGGACGACATAAACGCTTAATCCCGACGTAAAACGTCGAGATACATCGATTTATGCAAAAACATTCCTACCTTGTAACACTTTTAAGCGAGATAACTCGAAAAAACCTTTTCGGTCTTTTCGCACCGGCCGAACTTCTTCAAAGTCCCAACGTCCCGCCGCATAGTTCCGTTTCTAGAAAACGTTCCAGCGACCAAATAAACGCTTAATCCCGACGTAAAACGTCGAGATACATCGATTTATGCAAAAACATTCCTACCTTGTAACACTTTTAAGCGAGATAACTCGAAAAAACCTTTTCGGTCTTTTCGCACCGGCCGAACTTCTTCAAAGTCCCAACGTCCCGTCGCATAGTTCCGTTTCTAGAAAACGTTCCAGCGACCAAATAAGCGCTTAATCCCGACGTAAAACGTCGAGATACATCGATTTATGCAAAAACATTCCTACCTTGTAACACTTTTAAGCGAGATAACTCGAAAAAACCTTTTCGGTCTTTTCGCACCGGCCGAACTTCTTCAAAGTCCCAACGTCCCGGCGCATAGTTCCGTTTCTAGAAAACGTTCCAGCGACCAAATAAACGCTTAATCCCGACGTAAAACGTCGAGATACGTCCATTTATGCAAAAATATTCCTACCTTGTAACACTTTTAAGCGAGATAACTCGAAAAAACCTTTTCGGTCTTTTCGCACCGGCCGAACTTCTTCAAAGTCCCAACGTCCCGTCGCATAGTTCCGTTTCTAGAAAACGTTCCAGCGACCAAATAAACGCTTAATCCCGACGTAAAACGTCGAGATACATCGATTTATGCAAAAACATTCCTACCTTGTAACACTTTTAAGCGAGATAACTCGAAAAAAACTTTTCGGTCTTTTCGAACCGGCCGAACTTCTTCAAAGTCCCAACGTCCCGTCGCATAGTTCCGTTTCTAAAAACGTTCCAGCGACCAAATAAACGCTTAATCCCGACGTAAAACGTCGAGATACGCCCATTTATGCAAAAATATTCCTACCCTGTAACACTTTTAAGCGACATAACTCGAAAAAACGTGATCAATACGGAAATTTTTCCAAGTCCCAACGAAAAAATCGAAACTTTGTGGAAGGTCTTGGGGACGACATAAACGCTTAATCCCGACTTAAAACGTCGAGATACATCGATTTATGCAAAAACATTCCTACCTTGTAACACTTTTAAGCGAGATAACTCGAAAAAACCTTTTCGGTCTTTTCGCACCGGCCGAACTTCTTCAAAGTCCCAACGTCCCGCCGCATAGTTCCGTTTCTAGAAAACGTTCCAGCGACCAAATAAACGCTTAATCCCGACGTAAAACGTCGAGATACATCGATTTATGCAAAAACATTCCTACCTTGTAACACTTTTAAGCGAGATAACTCGAAAAACCCTTTTCGGTCTTTTCGCACCGGCCGAACTTCTTCAAAGTCCCAACGTCCCGTCGCATAGTTCCGTTTCTAGAAAACGTTCCAGCGACCAAATAAGCGCTTAATCCCGATGTAAAACGTCGAGATACATCGATTTATGCAAAAACATTCCTACCATGTAACACTTTTAAGCGAGATAACTCGAAAAAACCTTTTCGGTCTTTTCGAACCGGCCGAACTTCTTCAAAGACCCAACGTCCCGTCGCATAGTTCCGTTTCTAGAAAACGTTCCAGCGACCAAATAAACGCTTAATCCCGACGTAAAACGTCGAGATACATCGATTTATGCAAAAACATTCCTACCTTGTAACACTTTTAAGCGAGATAACTCGAAAAAACCTTTTCGGTCTTTTCGCACCGGCCGAACTTCTTCAAAGTCCCAACGTCCCGCCGCATAGTTCCGTTTCTAGAAAACGTTCCAGCGACCAAATAAACGCTTAATCCCGACGTAAAACGTCGAGATACATCGATTTATGCAAAAACATTCCTACCTTGTAACACTTTTAAGCGAGATAACTTGAAAAAAACTTTTCGGTCTTTTCGAACCGGCCGAACTTCTTCAAAGTCCCAACGTCCCGTCGCATAGTTCCGTTTCTAGAAAACGTTCCAGCGACCAAATAAGCGCTTAATCCCGACGTAAAACGTCGAGATACATCGATTTATGCAAAAACATTCCTACCTTGTAACACTTTTAAGCGAGATAACTCGAAAAAACCTTTTCGGTCTTTTCGAACCGGCCGAACTTCTTCAAAGTCCCAACGTCCCGGCGCATAGTTCCGTTTCTAGAAAACGTTCCAGCGACCAAATAAACGCTTAATCCCGACGTAAAACGTCGAGATACATCGATTTATGCAAAAACATTCCTACCTTGTAACACTTTTAAGCGAGATAACTCGAAAAAACCTTTTCGGTCTTTTCGAACCGGTCGAACTTCTTCAAAGTCCCAACGTCCCGTCGCATAGTTCCGTTTCTAGAAAACGTTCCAGCGACCAAATAAACGCTTAATCCCGACGTAAAACGTCGAGATACGGCCATTTATGCAAAAATATTCCTACCTTGTAACACTTTATGCGAGATAACTCGAAAAAAACCTATTCGGTCTTTTCGCACCGGCCGAACTTCTTCAAAATCCCAACGTCCCGTCGCATAGTTCCGTTTCTAGAAAACGTTCCAGCGACCAAATAAACGCTTAATCCCGACGTAAAACGTCGAGATACGTCCATTTATGCAAAAATATTCCTACCTTGTAACACTTTTAAGCGAGATAACTCGAAAAAACCTTTTCGGTCTTTTCGCACCGGCCGAACTTCTTCAAAGTCCCAACGTCCCGTCGCATAGTTCCGTTTCTAGAAAACGTTCCAGCGACCAAATAAACGCTTAATCCCGACGTAAAACGTCGAGATACATCGATTTATGCAAAAACATTCCTACCTTGTAACACTTTTAAGCGAGATAACTCGAAAAAAACTTTTCGGTCTTTTCGAACCGGCCGAACTTCTTCAAAGTCCCAACGTCCCGTCGCATAGTTCCGTTTCTAAAAACGTTCCAGCGACCAAATAAACGCTTAATCCCGACGTAAAACGTCGAGATACGCCCATTTATGCAAAAATATTCCTACCCTGTAACACTTTTAAGCGACATAACTCGAAAAAACGTGATCAATACGGAAATTTTTCCAAGTCCCAACGAAAAAATCGAAACTTTGTAGAAGGTCTTGGGGACGACATAAACGCTTAATCCCGACTTAAAACGTCGAGATACATCGATTTATGCAAAAACATTCCTACCTTGTAACACTTTTAAGCGAGATAACTCGAAAAAACCTTTTCGGTCTTTTCGCACCGGCCGAACTTCTTCAAAGTCCCAACGTCCCGCCGCATAGTTCCGTTTCTAGAAAACGTTCCAGCGACCAAATAAACGCTTAATCCCGACGTAAAACGTCGAGATACATCGATTTATGCAAAAACATTCCTACCTTGTAACACTTTTAAGCGAGATAACTCGAAAAACCCTTTTCGGTCTTTTCGCACCGGCCGAACTTCTTCAAAGTCCCAACGTCCCGTCGCATAGTTCCGTTTCTAGAAAACGTTCCAGCGACCAAATAAGCGCTTAATCCCGATGTAAAACGTCGAGATACATCGATTTATGCAAAAACATTCCTACCTTGTAACACTTTTAAGCGAGATAACTCGAAAAAAACCTTTTCGGTCTTTTCGAACCGGCCGAACTTCTTCAAAGACCCAACGTCCCGTCGCATAGTTCCGTTTCTAGAAAACGTTCCAGCGACCAAATAAACGCTTAATCCCGACGTAAAACGTCGAGATACATCGATTTATGCAAAAACATTCCTACCTTGTAACACTTTTAAGCGAGATAACTCGAAAAAACCTTTTCGGTCTTTTCGCACCGGCCGAACTTCTTCAAAGTCCCAACGTCCCGCCGCATAGTTCCGTTTCTAGAAAACGTTCCAGCGACCAAATAAACGCTTAATCCCGACGTAAAACGTCGAGATACATCGATTTATGCAAAAACATTCCTACCTTGTAACACTTTTAAGCGAGATAACTTGAAAAAAACTTTTCGGTCTTTTCGAACCGGCCGAACTTCTTCAAAGTCCCAACGTCCCGTCGCATAGTTCCGTTTCTAGAAAACGTTCCAGCGACCAAATAAGCGCTTAATCCCGACGTAAAACGTCGAGATACATCGATTTATGCAAAAACATTCCTACCTTGTAACACTTTTAAGCGAGATAACTCGAAAAAACCTTTTCGGTCTTTTCGAACCGGCCGAACTTCTTCAAAGTCCCAACGTCCCGGCGCATAGTTCCGTTTCTAGAAAACGTTCCAGCGACCAAATAAACGCTTAATCCCGACGTAAAACGTCGAGATACATCGATTTATGCAAAAACATTCCTACCTTGTAACACTTTTAAGCGAGATAACTCGAAAAAACCTTTTCGGTCTTTTCGAACCGGTCGAACTTCTTCAAAGTCCCAACGTCCCGTCGCATAGTTCCGTTTCTAGAAAACGTTCCAGCGACCAAATAAACGCTTAATCCCGACGTAAAACGTCGAGATACGGCCATTTATGCAAAAATATTCCTACCTTGTAACACTTTATGCGAGATAACTCGAAAAAACCTTTTCGGTCTTTTCGCACCGGCCGAACTTCTTCAAAATCCCAACGTCCCGTCGCATAGTTCCGTTTCTAGAAAACGTTCCAGCGACCAAATAAACGCTTAATCCCGACGTAAAACGTCGAGATACGTCCATTTATGCAAAAATATTCCTACCTTGTAACACTTTTAAGCGAGATAACTCGAAAAAACCTTTTCGCTCTTTTCGCACCGGCCGAACTTCTTCAAAGTCCCAACGTCCCGTCGCATAGTTCCGTTTCTAGAAAACGTTCCAGCGACCAAATAAACGCTTAATCCCGACGTAAAACGTCGAGATACATCGATTTATGCAAAAACATTCCTACCTTGTAACACTTTTAAGCGAGATAACTCGAAAAAAACTTTTCGGTCTTTTCGAACCGGCCGAACTTCTTCAAAGTCCCAACGTCCCGTCGCATAGTTCCGTTTCTAAAAACGTTCCAGCGACCAAATAAACGCTTAATCCCGACGTAAAACGTCGAGATACGCCCATTTATGCAAAAATATTCCTACCCTGTAACACTTTTAAGCGACATAACTCGAGAAAACGTGATCAATACGGAAATTTTTCCAAGTCCCAACGAAAAAATCGAAACTTTGTAGAAGGTCTTGGGGACGACATAAACGCTTAATCCCGACTTAAAACGTCGAGATACATCGATTTATGCAAAAACATTCCTACCTTGTAACACTTTTAAGCGAGATAACTCGAAAAAACCTTTTCGGTCTTTTCGCACCGGCCGAACTTCTTCAAAGTCCCAACGTCCCGTCGCATAGTTCCGTTTCTAGAAAACGTTCCAGCGACCAAATAAGCGCTTAATCCCGATGTAAAACGTCGAGATACATCGATTTATGCAAAAACATTCCTACCTTGTAACACTTTTAAGCGAGATAACTCGAAAAAACCTTTTCGGTCTTTTCGAACCGGCCGAACTTCTTCAAAGACCCAACGTCCCGTCGCATAGTTCCGTTTCTAGAAAACGTTCCAGCGACCAAATAAACGCTTAATCCCGACGTAAAACGTCGAGATACATCGATTTATGCAAAAACATTCCTGCCTTGTAACACTTTTAAGCGAGATAACTCGAAAAAACCTTTTCGGTCTTTTCGAACCGGCCGAACTTCTTCAAAGTCCCAACGTCCCGTCGCATAGTTCCGTTTCTAGAAAACGTTCCAGCGACCAAATAAACGCTTAATCCCGACGTAAAACGTCGAGATACGGCCATTTATGCAAAAATATTCCTACCTTGTAACACTTTATGCGAGATAACTCGAGAAAACCTATTCGGTCTTTTCGCACCGGCCGAACTTCTTCAAAGTCCCAACGTCCCGTCGCATAGTTCCGTTTCTAGAAAACGTTCCAGCGACCAAATAAACGCTTAATACCGACGTAAAACGTCGAGATACATCGATTTATGCAAAAACATTCCTACCTTGTAACACTTTTAAGCGAGATAACTCGAAAAAACCATTTCGGTCTTTTCGAACCGGCCGAACTTCTTCAAAGTCCCAACGTCCCGTCGCATAGTTCCGTTTCTAGAAAACGTTCCAGCGACCAAATAAACGCTTAATCCCGACGTAAAACGTCGAGATACGTCCATTTATGCAACAATATTCCTACCTTGTAACACTTTTAAGCGAGATAACTCGAAAAAACCTTTTCGGTCTTTTCGCACCGGCCGAACTTCTTCAAAGTCCCAACGTCCCGTCGCATAGTTCCGTTTCTAGAAAACGTTCCAGCGACCAAATAAACGCTTAATCCCGACGTAAAACGTCGAGATACATCGATTTATGCAAAAACATTCCTACCTTGTAACACTTTTAAGCGAGATAACTCGAAAAAAACTTTTCGGTCTTTTCGAACCGGCCGAACTTCTTCAAAGTCCCAACGTCCCGTCGCATAGTTCCGTTTCTAAAAACGTTCCAGCGACCAAATAAACGCCTAATCCCGACGTAAAACGTCGAGATACGCCCATTTATGCAAAAATATTCCTACCCTGTAACACTTTTAAGCGACATAACTCGAAAAAACGTGATCAATACGGAAATTTTTCCAAGTCCCAACGAAAAAATCGAAACTTTGTAGAAGGTCTTGGGGACGACATAAACGCTTAATCCCGACTTAAAACGTCGAGATACATCGATTTATGCAAAAACATTCCTACCTTGTAACACTTTTAAGCGAGATAACTCGAAAAAACCTTTTCGGTCTTTTCGCACCGGCCGAACTTCTTCAAAGTCCCAACGTCCCGCCGCATAGTTCCGTTTCTAGAAAACGTTCCAGCGACCAAATAAACGCTTAATCCCGACGTAAAACGTCGAGATACGGCCATTTATGCAAAAATATTCCCACCTTGTAACACTTTATGCGAGATAACTCGAAAAAACCTATTCGGTCTTTTCGCACCGGCCGAACTTCTTCAAAGTCCCAACGTCCCGTCGCATAGTTCCGTTTCTAGAAAACGTTCCAGCTACCAAATAAACGCTTAATACCGACGTAAAACGTCGAGATACATCGATTTATGCAAAAACATTCCTACCTTGTAACACTTTTAAGCGAGATAACTCGAAAAAACCTTTTCGGTCTTTTCGCACCAGCCGAACTTCTTCAAAGACCCAACGTCCCGTCGCATAGTTCCGTTTCTAGAAAACGTTCCAGCGACCAAATAAACGCTTAATCCCGACGTAAAACGTCGAGATACATCGATTTATGCAAAAACATTCCTACCTTGTAACACTTTTAAGCGAGATAACTCGAAAAAACCTTTTCGGTCTTTTCGAACCGGCCGAACTTCTTCAAAGTCCCAACGTCCCGTCGCATAGTTCCGTTTCTAGAAAACGTTCCAGCGACCAAATAAACGCTTAATACCGACGTAAAACGTCGAGATACATCGATTTATGCAAAAACATTCCTACCTTGTAACACTTTTAAGCGAGATAACTCGAAAAAACCTTTTCGGTCTTTTCGAACCGGCCGAACTTCTTCAAAGTCCCAACGTCCCGTCGCATAGTTCCGTTTCTAGAAAACGTTCCAGCGACCAAATAAACGCTTAATACCGACGTAAAACGTCGAGATACATCGATTTATGCAAAAACATTCCTACCTTGTAACACTTTTAAGCGAGATAACTCGAAAAAACCTTTTCGGTCTTTTAGCACCGGCCGAACTTCTTCAAAGTCCCAACGTCCCGTCGCATAGTTCCGTTTCTAGAAAACGCTCCAGCGACCAAATAAACGCTTAATCCCGACGTAAAACGTCGAGATACGTCCATTTATGCAAAAATATTCCTACCTTCTAACACTTTTAAGCGAGATAACTCGAAAAAACCTTTTCGGTCTTTTCGCACCGGCCGAACTTCTTCAAAGTCCCAACGTCCCGTCGCATAGTTCCGTTTCTAGAAAACGTTCCAGCGACCAAATAAACGCTTAATCCCGACGTAAAACGTCGAGATACATCGATTTATGCAAAAACATTCCTACCTTGTAACACTTTTAAGCGAGATAACTCGAAAAAAACTTTTCGGTCTTTTCGAACCGGCCGAACTTCTTCAAAGTCCCAACGTCCCGTCGCATAGTTCCGTTTCTAAAAACGTTCCAGCGACCAAATAAACGCTTAATCCCGACGTAAAACGTCGAGATACGCCCATTTATGCAAAAATATTCCTACCTTGTAACACTTTTAAGCGACATAACTCGAAAAAACGTGATCAATACGGAAATTTTTCCAAGTCCCAACGAAAAAATCGAAACTTTGTAGAAGGTCTTGGGGACGACATAAACGCTTAATCCCGAGGTAAAACGTCGAGATACATCGATTTATGCAAAAACATTCCTACCTTGTAACACTTTTATGCGAGATAACTCGAAAAAACCTTTTCGGTCTTTTCGCACCGGCCGAACTTCTTCAAAGTCCCAACGTCCCGCCGCATAGTTCCGTTTCTAGAAAACGTTCCAGCGACCAAATAAACGCTTAATCCCGACGTAAAACGTCGAGATACATCGATTTATGCAAAAACATTCTTACCTTGTAACACTTTTAAGCGAGATAACTCGAAAAAACCTTTTCGGTCTTTTCGCACCGGCCGAACTTCTTCAAAGTCCCAACGTCCCGTCGCATAGTTCCGTTTCTAGAAAACGTTCCAGCGACCAAATAAGCGCTTAATCCCGACGTAAAACGTCGAGATACATCGATTTAAGCAAAAACATTCCTACCTTGTAACACTTTTAAGCGAGATAACTCGAAAAAACCTTTTCGGTCTTTTCGCACCGGCCGAACTTCTTCAAAGTCCCAACGTCCCGTCGCATAGTTCCGTTTCTAGAAAACGCTCCAGCGACCAAATAAACGCTTAATCCCGACGTAAAACGTCGAGATACGTCCATTTATGCAAAAATATTCCTACCTTGTAACACTTTTAAGCGAGATAACTCGAAAAAACCTTTTCGGTCTTTTCGCACCGGCCGAACTTCTTCAAAGTCCCAACGTCCCGTCGCATAGTTCCGTTTCTAGAAAACGTTCCAGCGACCAAATAAACGCTTAATCCCGACGTAAAACGTCGAGATACATCGATTTATGCAAAAACATTCCTACCTTGTAACACTTTTAAGCGAGATAACTCGAAAAAAACTTTTCGGTATTTTCGAACCGGCCGAACTTCTTCAAAGTCCCAACGTCCCGTCGCATAGTTCCGTTTCTAAAAACGTTCCAGCGACCAAATAAACGCTTAATCCCGACGTAAAACGTCGAGATACGCCCATTTATGCAAAAATATTCCTACCTTGTAACACTTTTAAGCGACATAACTCGAAAAAACGTGATCAATACGGAAATTTTTCCAAGTCCCAACGAAAAAATCGAAACTTTGTAGAAGGTCTTGGGGACGACATAAACGCTTAATCCCGACGTAAAACGTCGAGATACATCGATTTATGCAAAAACATTCCTACCTTGTAACACTTTTAAGCGAGATAACTCGAAAAAACCTTTTCGGTCTTTTCGCACCGGCCGAACTTCTTCAAAGTCCCAACGTCCCGCCGCATAGTTCCGTTTCTAGAAAACGTTCCAGCGACCAAATAAACGCTTAATCCCGACGTAAAACGTCGAGATACATCGATTTATGCAAAAACATTCCTACCTTGTAACACTTTTAAGCGAGATAACTCGAAAAAACCTTTTCGGTCTTTTCGCACCGGCCGAACTTCTTCAAAGTCCCAACGTCCCGTCGCATAGTTCCGTTTCTAGAAAACGTTCCAGCGACCAAATAAGCGCTTAATCCCGACGTAAAACGTCGAGATACATCGATTTATGCAAAAACATTCCTACCTTGTAACACTTTTAAGCGAGATAACTCGAAAAAACCTTTTCGGTCTTTTCGAACCGGCCGAACTTCTTCAAAGTCCAAACGTCCCGGCGCATAGTTCCGTTTCTAGAAAACGTTCCAGCGACCAAATAAACGCTTAATACCGACGTAAAACGTCGAGATACATCGATTTATGCAAAAACATTCCTACCTTGTAACGCTTTTAAGCGAGATAACTCGAAAAAACCTTTTCGGTCTTTTCGCACCGGCCGAACTTCTTCAAAGTCCCAACGTCCCGCCGCATAGTTCCGTTTCTAGAAAACGTTCCAGCGACCAAATAAACGCTTAATCCCGACGTAAAACGTCGAGATACGCCCATTTATGCAAAAATATTCCTACCTTGTAACACTTTTAAGCGACATAATTCGAAAAAACGTGATCAATACGGAAATTTTTCGAAGTCCCAACGAAAAAATCGAAACTTTGTAGAAGGTTTTGGGGACGACATAAACGCTTAATCCCGACGTAAAACGTGGAGATACATCGATTTATGCAAAAACATTCCTACCTTGTAACACTTTTAAGCGAGATAACTCGAAAAAACCTTTTCGGTCTTTTCGCACCGGCCGAACTTCTTCAAAGTCCCAACGTCCCGTCGCATAGTTCCGTTTCTAGAAAACGCTCCAGCGACCAAATAAACGCTTAATCCCGACGTAAAACGTCGAGATACGTCCATTTATGCAAAAATATTCCTACCTTGTAACACTTTTAAGCGAGATAACTCGAAAAAACCTTTTCGGTCTTTTCGCACCGGCCGAACTTCTTCAAAGTCCCAACGTCCCGTCGCATAGTTCCGTTGCTAGAAAACGTTCCAGCGACCAAATAAACGCTTAATCCCGACGTAAAACGTCGAGATACATCGATTTATGCAAAAACATTCCTACCTTGTAACACTTTTAAGCGAGATAACTCGAAAAAAACTTTTCGGTCTTTTCGAACCGGCCGAACTTCTTCAAAGTCCCAACGTCCCGTCGCATAGTTCCGTTTCTAGAAAACGTTCCAGCGACCAAATAAACGCTTAATCCCGACGTAAAACGTCGAGATACGCCCATTTATGCAAAAATATTCCTACCTTGTAACACTTTTAAGCGACATAACTCGAAAAAACGTGATCAATACGGAAATTTTTCCAAGTCCCAACGAAAAAATCGAAACTTTGTAGAAGATCTTCGGGACGGCATAAACGCTTAATCCCGACGTAAAACGTCGAGATACATCGATTTATGCAAAAACATTCCTACCTTGTAACACTTTTAAGCGAGATAACTCGAAAAAACCTTTTCGGTCTTTTCGCACCGGCCGAACTACTTCAAAGTCCCAACGTCCCGCCGCATAGTTCCGTTTCTAGAAAACGTTCCAGCGACCAAATAAACGCTTAATCCCGACGTAAAACGTCGAGATACATCGATTTATGCAAAAACATTCCTACCTTGTAACACTTTTAAGCGAGATAACTCGAAAAAACCTTTTCGGTCTTTTCGCACCGGCCGAACTTCTTCAAAGTCCCAACGTCCCGTCGCATAGTTCCGTTTCTAGAAAACGTTCCAGCGACCAAATAAGCGCTTAATCCCGACGTAAAACGTCGAGATACATCGATTTATGCAAAAACATTCCTACCTTGTAACACTTTTAAGCGAGATAACTCGAAAAAACCTTTTCGGTCTTTTCGAACCGGCCGAACTTCTTCAAAGTCCAAACGTCCCGGCGCATAGTTCCGTTTCTAGAAAACGTTCCAGCGACCAAATAAACGCTTAATACCGACGTAAAACGTCGAGATACATCGATTTATGCAAAAACATTCCTACCTTGTAACACTTTTAACCGAGATAACTCGAAAAAACCTTTTCGGTCTTTTCGCACCGGCCGAACTTCTTCAAAGTCCCAACGTCCCGTCGCATAGTTCCGTTTCTAGAAAACGTTCCAGCGACCAAATAAACGCTTAATCCCGACGTAAAACGTCGAGATACGTCCATTTATGCAAAAATATTCCTACCTTGTAACACTTTTAAGCGAGATAACTCGAAAAAACCTTTTCGGTCTTTTCGCACCGGCCGAACTTCTTCAAAGTCCCAACGTCCCGTCGCATAGTTCCGTTTCTAGAAAACGTTCCAGCGACCAAATAAACGCTTAATCCCGACGTAAAACGTCGAGATACGTCCATTTATGCAAAATATTCCTACCTTGTAACACTTTTAAGCGAGATAACTCGAAAAAACCTTTTCGGTCTTTTCGCACCGGCCGAACTTCTTCAAAGTCCCAACGTCCCGTCGCATAGTTCCGTTTCTAGAAAACGTTCCAGCGACCAAATAAACGCTTAATCCCGACGTAAAACGTCGAGATACATCGATTTATGCAAAAACATTCCTACCTTGTAACACTTTTAAGCGAGATAACTCGAAAAAAACTTTTCGGTCTTTTCGAACCGGCCGAACTTCTTCAAAGTCCCAACGTCCCGTCGCATAGTTCCGTTTCTAAAAACGTTCCAGCGACCAAATAAACGCTTAATCCCGACGTAAAACGTCGAGATACGCCCATTTATGCAAAAATATTCCTACCCTGTAACACTTTTAAGCGACATAACTCGAAAAAACGTGATCAATACGGAAATTTTTCCAAGTCCCAACGAAAAAATCGAAACTTTGTAGAAGGTCTTGGGGACGACATAAACGCTTAATCCCGACTTAAAACGTCGAGATACATCGATTTATGCAAAAACATTCCTACCTTGTAACACTTTTAAGCGAGATAACTCGAAAAAACCTTTTCGGTCTTTTCGCACCGGCCGAACTTCTTCAAAGTCCCAACGTCCCGCCGCATAGTTCCGTTTCTAGAAAACGTTCCAGCGACCAAATAAACGCTTAATCCCGACGTAAAACGTCGAGATACGGCCATTTATGCAAAAATATTCCCACCTTGTAACACTTTATGCGAGATAACTCGAAAAAACCTATTCGGTCTTTTCGCACCGGCCGAACTTCTTCAAAGTCCCAACGTCCCGTCGCATAGTTCCGTTTCTAGAAAACGTTCCAGCGACCAAATAAACGCTTAATACCGACGTAAAACGTCGAGATACATCGATTTATGCAAAAACATTCCTACCTTGTAACACTTTTAAGCGAGATAACTCGAAAAAACCTTTTCGGTCTTTTCGCACCAGCCGAACTTCTTCAAAGACCCAACGTCCCGTCGCATAGTTCCGTTTCTAGAAAACGTTCCAGCGACCAAATAAACGCTTAATCCCGACGTAAAACGTCGAGATACATCGATTTATGCAAAAACATTCCTACCTTGTAACACTTTTAAGCGAGATAACTCGAAAAAACCTTTTTGGTCTTTTCGAACCGGCCGAACTTCTTCAAAGTCCCAACGTCCCGTCGCATAGTTCCGTTTCTAGAAAACGTTCCAGCGACCAAATAAACGCTTAATACCGACGTAAAACGTCGAGATACATCGATTTATGCAAAAACATTCCTACCTTGTAACACTTTTAAGCGAGATAACTCGAAAAAACCTTTTCGGTCTTTTCGAACCGGCCGAACTTCTTCAAAGTCCCAACGTCCCGTCGCATAGTTCCGTTTCTAGAAAACGTTCCAGCGACCAAATAAACGCTTAATACCGACGTAAAACGTCGAGATACATCGATTTATGCAAAAACATTCCTACCTTGTAACACTTTTAAGCGAGATAACTCGAAAAAACCTTTTCGGTCTTTTAGCACCGGCCGAACTTCTTCAAAGTCCCAACGTCCCGTCGCATAGTTCCGTTTCTAGAAAACGCTCCAGCGACCAAATAAACGCTTAATCCCGACGTAAAACGTCGAGATACGTCCATTTATGCAAAAATATTCCTACCTTCTAACACTTTTAAGCGAGATAACTCGAAAAAACCTTTTCGGTCTTTTCGCACCGGCCGAACTTCTTCAAAGTCCCAACGTCCCGTCGCATAGTTCCGTTTCTAGAAAACGTTCCAGCGACCAAATAAACGCTTAATCCCGACGTAAAACGTCGAGATACATCGATTTATGCAAAAACATTCCTACCTTGTAACACTTTTAAGCGAGATAACTCGAAAAAAACTTTTCGGTCTTTTCGAACCGGCCGAACTGCTTCAAAGTCCCAACGTCCCGTCGCATAGTTCCGTTTCTAAAAACGTTCCAGCGACCAAATAAACGCTTAATCCCGACGTAAAACGTCGAGATACGCCCATTTATGCAAAAATATTCCTACCTTGTAACACTTTTAAGCGACATAACTCGAAAAAACGTGATCAATACGGAAATTTTTCCAAGTCCCAACGAAAAAATCGAAACTTTGTAGAAGGTTTTGGGGACGACATAAACGCTTAATCCCGACGTAAAACGTGGAGATACATCGATTTATGCAAAAACATTCCTACCTTGTAACACTTTTAAGCGAGATAACTCGAAAAAACCTTTTCGGTCTTTTCGCACCGGCCGAACTTCTTCAAAGTCCCAACGTCCCGTCGCATAGTTCCGTTTCTAGAAAACGCTCCAGCGACCAAATAAACGCTTAATCCCGACGTAAAACGTCGAGATACGTCCATTTATGCAAAAATATTCCTACCTTGTAACACTTTTAAGCGAGATAACTCGAAAAAACCTTTTCGGTCTTTTCGCACCGGCCGAACTTCTTCAAAGTCCCAACGTCCCGTCGCATAGTTCCGTTGCTAGAAAACGTTCCAGCGACCAAATAAACGCTTAATCCCGACGTAAAACGTCGAGATACATCGATTTATGCAAAAACATTCCTACCTTGTAACACTTTTAAGCGAGATAACTCGAAAAAAACTTTTCGGTCTTTTCGAACCGGCCGAACTTCTTCAAAGTCCCAACGTCCCGTCGCATAGTTCCGTTTCTAGAAAACGTTCCAGCGACCAAATAAACGCTTAATCCCGACGTAAAACGTCGAGATACGCCCATTTATGCAAAATATTCCTACCTTGTAACACTTTTAAGCGAGATAACTCGAAAAAACCTTTTCGGTCTTTTCGCACCGGCCGAACTTCTTCAAAGTCCCAACGTCCCGTCGCATAGTTCCGTTTCTAGAAAACGTTCCAGCGACCAAATAAACGCTTAATCCCGACGTAAAACGTCGAGATACATCGATTTATGCAAAAACATTCCTACCTTGTAACACTTTTAAGCGAGATAACTCGAAAAAAACTTTTCGGTCTTTTCGAACCGGCCGAACTTCTTCAAAGTCCCAACGTCCCGTCGCATAGTTCCGTTTCTAAAAACGTTCCAGCGACCAAATAAACGCTTAATCCCGACGTAAAACGTCGAGATACGCCCATTTATGCAAAAATATTCCTACCCTGTAACACTTTTAAGCGACATAACTCGAAAAAACGTGATCAATACGGAAATTTTTCCAAGTCCCAACGAAAAAATCGAAACTTTGTAGAAGGTCTTGGGGACGACATAAACGCTTAATCCCGACTTAAAACGTCGAGATACATCGATTTATGCAAAAACATTCCTACCTTGTAACACTTTTAAGCGAGATCACTCGAAAAAACCTTTTCGGTCTTTTCGCACCGGCCGAACTTCTTCAAAGTCCCAACGTCCCGCCGCATAGTTCCGTTTCTAGAAAACGTTCCAGCGACCAAATAAACGCTTAATTCCGACGTAAAACGTCGAGATACATCGATTTATGCAAAAACATTCCTACCTTGTAACACTTTTAAGCGAGATAACTCGAAAAACCCTTTTCGGTCTTTTCGCACCGGCCGAACTTCTTCAAAGTCCCAACGTCCCGTCGCATAGTTCCGTTTCTAGAAAACGTTCCAGCGACCAAATAAGCGCTTAATCCCGATGTAAAACGTCGAGATACATCGATTTATGCAAAAACATTCCTACCTTGTAACACTTTTAAGCGAGATAACTCGAAAAAACCTTTTCGGTCTTTTCGAACCGGCCGAACTTCTTCAAAGACCCAACGTCCCGTCGCATAGTTCCGTTTCTAGAAAACGTTCCAGCGACCAAATAAACGCTTAATCCCGACGTAAAACGTCGAGATACATCGATTTATGCAAAAACATTCCTACCTTGTAACACTTTTAAGCGAGATAACTCGAAAAAACCTTTTCGGTCTTTTCGAACCGGCCGAACTTCTTCAAAGTCCCAACGTCCCGTCGCATAGTTCCGTTTCTAGAAAACGTTCCAGCGACCAAATAAACGCTTAATACCGACGTAAAACGTCGAGATACATCGATTTATGCAAAAACATTCCTACCTTGTAACACTTTTAAGCGAGATAACTCGAAAAAACCTTTTCGGTCCTTTCGCACCGGCCGAACTTCTTCAAAGTCCCAACGTCCCGCCGCATAGTTCCGTTTCTAGAAAACGTTCCAGCGACCAAATAAACGCTTAATCCCGACGTAAAACGTCGAGATACATCGATTTATGCAAAAACATTCCTACCTTGTAACACTTTTAAGCGAGATAACTTGAAAAAAACTTTTCGGTCTTTTCGAACCGGCCGAACTTCTTCAAAGTCCCAACGTCCCGTCGCATAGTTCCGTTTCTAGAAAACGTTCCAGCGACCAAATAAGCGCTTAATCCCGACGTAAAACGTCGAGATACATCGATTTATGCAAAAACATTCCTACCTTGTAACACTTTTAAGCGAGATAACTCGAAAAAACCTTTTCGGTCTTTTCGAACCGGCCGAACTTCTTCAAAGTCCCAACGTCCCGGCGCATAGTTCCGTTTCTAGAAAACGTTCCAGCGACCAAATAAACGCTTAATCCCGACGTAAAACGTCGAGATACATCGATTTATGCAAAAACATTCCTACCTTGTAACACTTTTAAGCGAGATAACTCGAAAAAACCTTTTCGGTCTTTTCGCACCGGCCGAACTTCTTCAAAGACCCAACGTCCCGTCGCATAGTTCCGTTTCTAGAAAACGTTCCAGCGACCAAATAAACGCTTAATCCCGACGTAAAACGTCGAGATACATCGATTTATGCAAAAACATTCCTACCTTGTAACACTTTTAAGCGAGATAACTCGAAAAAACCTTTTCGGTCTTTTCGAACCGGCCGAACTTCTTCAAAGTCCCAACGTCCCGTCGCATAGTTCCGTTTCTAGAAAACGTTCCAGCGACCAAATAAACGCTTACTCCCGACGTAAAACGTCGAGATACGGCCATTTATGCAAAAATATTCCTACCTTGTAACACTTTATGCGAGATAACTCGAAAAAACCTATTCGGTCTTTTCGCTCCGGCCGAACTTCTTCAAAGTCCCAACGTCCCGTCGCATAGTTCCGTTTCTAGAAAACGTTCCAGCGACCAAATAAACGCTTAATACCGACGTAAAACGTCGAGATACATCGATTTATGCAAAAACATTCCTACCTTGTAACACTTTTAAGCGAGATAACTCGAAAAAACCTTTTCGGTCTTTTCGAACCGGCCGAACTTCTTCAAAGTCCCAACGTCCCGTCGCATAGTTCCGTTTCTAGAAAACGTTCCAGCGACCAAATAAACGCTTTATCCCGACGTAAAACGTCGAGATACGTCCATTTATGCAAAAATATTCCTACCTTGTAACACTTTATGCGAGATAACTCGAAAAAACCTTTTCGGTCTTTTCGAACCGGCCGAACTTCTTCAAAGTCCCAACGTCCCGGCGCATAGTTCCGTTTCTAGAAAACGTTCCAGCGACCAAATAAACGCTTAATACCGACGTAAAACGTCGAGATACATCGATTTATGCAAAAACATTCCTACCTTGTAACACTTTTAAGCGAGATAACTCGAAAAAACCTTTTCGGTCTTTTCGAACCGGCCGAACTTCTTCAAAGTCCCAACGTCCCGTCGCATAGTTCCGTTTCTAGAAAACGTTCCAGCGACCAAATAAACGCTTAATCCCGACGTAAAACGTCGAGATACGTCCATTTATGCAAAAATATTCCTACCTTGTAACACTTTATGCGAGATAACTCGAAAAAACCTATTCGGTCTTTTCGCACCGGCCGAACTTCTTCAAAGTCCCAACGTCCCGTCGCATAGTTCCGTTTCTAGAAAACGTTCCAGCGACCAAATAAACGCTTAATCCCGACGTAAAACGTCGAGATACATCGATTTATGCAAAAACATTCCTACCTTGTAACACTTTTAAGCGAGATAACTCGAAAAAAACTTTTCGGTCTTTTCGAACCGGCCGAACTTCTTCAAAGTCCCAACGTCCCGTCGCATAGTTCCGTTTCTAGAAAACGTTCCAGCGACCAAATAAACGCTTAATCCCGACGTAAAACGTCGAGATACGTCCATTTATGCAAAAATATTCCTACCTTGTAACACTTTATGCGAGATAACTCGAAAAAACCTATTCGGTCTTTTCGCACCGGCCGAACTTCTTCAAAGTCCCAACGTCCCGTCGCATAGTTCCGTTTCTAGAAAACGTTCCAGCGACCAAATAAACGCTTAATACCGACGTAAAACGTCGAGATACATCGATTTATGCAAAAACATTCCTACCTTGTAACACTTTTAAGCGAGATAACTCGAAAAAACCTTTTCGGTCTTTTCGCACCGGCCGAACTTCTTCAAAGACCCAACGTCCCGTCGCATAGTTCCGTTTCTAGAAAACGTTCCAGCGACCAAATAAACGCTTAATCCCGACGTAAAACGTCGAGATACATCGATTTATGCAAAAACATTCCTACCTTGTAACACTTTTAAGCGACATAACTCGAAAAAACGTGATCAATACGGAAATTTTTCCAAGTCCCAACGAAAAAATCGAAACTTTGTAGAAGGTCTCGGGGACGACATAAACGCTTAATCCCGACGTAAAACGTCGAGATACATCGATTTATGCAAAAACATTCCTACCTTGTAACACTTTTAAGCGAGATAACTCGAAAAAACCTTTTCGGTCTTTTCGCACCGGCCGAACTTCTTCAAAGTCCCAACGTCCCGTCGCATAGTTCCGTTTCTAGAAAACGTTCCAGCGACCAAATAAACGCTTAATCCCGACGTAAAACGTCGAGATACATCGATTTATGCAAAAACATTCCTACCTTGTAACACTTTTAAGCGAGATAACTCGAAAAAACCTTTTCGGTCTTTTCGAACCGGCCGAACTTCTTCAAAGTCCCAACGTCCCGGCGCATAGTTCCGTTTCTAGAAAACGTTCCAGCGACCAAATGAACGCTTAATACCGACGTAAAACGTCGAGATACATCGATTTATGCAAAAACATTCCTACCTTGTAACACTTTTAAGCGAGATAACTCGAAAAAACCTTTTCGGTCTTTTCGCACCGGCCGAACTTCTTCAAAGACGCAACGTCCCGTCGCATAGTTCCGTTTCTAGAAAACGTTCCAGCGACCAAATAAACGCTTAATCCCGACGTAAAACGTCGAGATACATCGATTTATGCAAAAACATTCCTACCTTGTAACACTTTTAAGCGAGATAACTCGAAAAAACCTTTTCGGTCTTTTCGAACCGGCCGAACTTCTTCAAAGTCCCAACGTCCCGTCGCATAGTTCCGTTTCTAGAAAACGTTCCAGCAACGAAATAAACGCTTAATCCCGACGTAAAACGTCGAGATACGTCCATTTATGCAAAAATATTCCTACCTTGTAACACTTTTAAGCGAGATAACTCGAAAAAACCTTTTCGGTCTTTTCGCACCGGCCGAACTTCTTCAAAGTCCCAACGTCCCGTAGCATAGTTCCGTTTCTAGAAAACGTTCCAGCGACCAAATAAACGCTTAATCCCGACGTAAAACGTCGAGATACGTCCATTTATGCAAAAATATTCCTACCTTGTAACACTTTATGCGAGATAACTCGAAAAAACCTATTCGGTCTTTTCGCACCGGCCGAACTTCTTCAAAGTCCCAACGTCCCGTCGCATAGTTCCGTTTCTAGAAAACGTTCCAGCGACCAAATAAACGCTTAATCCCGACGTAAAACGTCGAGATACATCGATTTATGCAAAAACATTCCTACCTTGTAACACTTTTAAGCGAGATAACTCGAAAAAACCTTTTCGGTCTTTTCGCACCGGCCGAAATTCTTCAAAGTCCCAACGTCCCGCCGCATAGTTCCGTTTCTAGAAAACGTTCCAGCGACCAAATAAACGCTTAATCCCGACGTAAAACGTCGAGATACATCGATTTATGCAAAAACATTCCTACCTTGTAACACTTTTAAGCGAGATAACTCGAAAAAAACTTTTCGGTCTTTTCGAACCGGCCGAACTTCTTCAAAGTCCCAACGTCCCGTCGCATAGTTCCGTTTCTAAAAACGTTCCAGCGTCCAAATAAACGCTTAATCCCGACGTAAAACGTCGAGATACGCCCATTTATGCAAAAATATTCCTACCTTGTAACACTTTTAAGCGACATAACTCGAAAAAACGTGATCAATACGGAAATTTTTCCAAGTCCCAACGAAAAAATCGAAACTTTGTAGAAGGTCTTGGGGACGACATAAACGCTTAATCCCGACGTAAAACGTCGAGATACATCGATTTATGCAAAAACATTCCTACCTTGTAACACTTTTAAGCGAGATAACTCGAAAAAACCTTTTCGGTCTTTTCGCACCGGCCGAACTTCTTCAAAGTCCCAACGTCCCGTCGCATAGTTCCGTTTCTAGAAAACGTTCCAGCGACCAAATAAACGCTTAATCCCGACGTAAAACGTCGAGATACATCGATTTATGCAAAAACATTCCTACCTTGTAACACTTTTAAGCGAGATAACTCGAAAAAACCTTTTCGGTCTTTTCGAACCGGCCGAACTTCTTCAAAGTCCCAACGTCCCGGCGCATAGTTCCGTTTCTAGAAAACGTTCCAGCGACCAAATAAACGCTTAATACCGACGTAAAACGTCGAGATACATCGATTTATGCAAAAACATTCCTACCTTGTAACACTTTTAAGCGAGATAACTCGAAAAAACCTTTTCGGTCTTTTCGCACCGGCCGAACTTCTTCAAAGTCCCAACGTCCCGCCGCATAGTTCCGTTTCTAGAAAACGTTCCAGCGACCAAATAAACGCTTAATCCCGACGTAAAACGTCGAGATACATCGATTTATGCAAAAACATTCCTACCTTGTAACACTTTTAAGCGAGATAACTTGAAAAAAACTTTTCGGTCTTTTCGAACCGGCCGAACTTCTTCAAAGTCCCAACGTCCCGTCGCATAGTTCCGTTTCTAGAAAACGTTCCAGCGACCAAATAAGCGCTTAATCCCGACGTAAAACGTCGAGATACATCGATTTATGCAAAAACATTCCTACCTTGTAACACTTTTAAGCGAGATAACTCGAAAAAACCTTTTCGGTCTTTTCGAACCGGCCGAACTTCTTCAAAGTCCCAACGTCCCGGCGCATAGTTCCGTTTCTAGAAAACGTTCCAGCGACCAAATAAACGCTTAATCCCGACGTAAAACGTCGAGATACATCGATTTATGCAAAAACATTCCTACCTTGTAACACTTTTAAGCGAGATAACTCGAAAAAACCTTTTCGGTCTTTTCGCACTGGCCGAACTTCTTCAAAGACCCAACGTCCCCGTCGCATAGTTCCGTTTCTAGAAAACGTTCCAGCGACCAAATAAACGCTTAATCCCGACGTAAAACGTCGAGATACATCGATTTATGCAAAAACATTCCTACCTTGTAACACTTTTAAGCGAGATAACTCGAAAAAAACCTTTTCGGTCTTTTCGAACCGGCCGAACTTCTTCAAAGTCCCAACGTCCCGACGCATAGTTCCGTTTCTAGAAAACGTTCCAGCGACCAAATAAACGCTTAATCCCGACGTAAAACGTCGAGATACGGCCATTTATGCAAAAATATTCCTACCTTGTAACACTTTATGCGAGATAACTCGAAAAAACCTATTCGGTCTTTTCGCACCGGCCGAACTTCTTCAAAGTCCCAACGTCCCGTCGCATAGTTCCGTTTCTAGAAAACGTTCCAGCGACCAAATAAACGCTTAATACCGACGTAAAACGTCGAGATACATCGATTTATGCAAAAACATTCCTACCTTGTAACACTTTTAAGCGAGATAACTCGAAAAAACCTTTTCGGTCTTTTCGAACCGGCCGAACTTCTTCAAAGTCCCAACGTCCCGTCGCATAGTTCCGTTTCTAGAAAACGTTCCAGCGACCAAATAAACGCTTAATCCCGACGTAAAACGTCGAGATACGTCCATTTATGCAAAAATATTCCCACCTTGTAACACTTTATGCGAGATAACTCGAAAAAACCTTTTCGGTCTTTTCGCACCGGCCGAACTTCTTCAAAGTCCCAACGTCCCGTCGCATAGTTCCGTTTCTAGAAAACGTTCCAGCGACCAAATAAACGCTTAATCCCGACGTAAAACGTCGAGATACATCGATTTATGCAAAAACATTCCTACCTTGTAACACTTTTAAGCGAGATAACTCGAAAAAACCTTTTCGGTCTTTTCGAACCGGCCGAACTTCTTCAAAGTCCCAACGTCCCGGCGCATAGTTCCGTTTCTAGGAAACGTTCCAGCGACCAAATAAACGCTTAATACCGACGTAAGACGTCGAGATACATCGATTTATGCAAAAACATTCCTACCTTGTAACACTTTTAAGCGAGATAACTCGAAAAAACCTTTTCGGTCTTTTCGCACCGGCCGAACTTCTTCAAAGTCCCAACGTCCCGTCGCATAGTTCCGTTTCTAGAAAACGTTCCAGCGACCAAATAAACGATTAATCCCGACGTAAAACGTCGAGATACGTCCACTTATGCAAAAATATTCCTACCTTGTAACACTTTTAAGCGAGATAACTCGAAAAAACCTTTTCGGTCTTTTCGCACCGGCCGAACTTCTTCAAAGTCCCAACGTCCCGTCGCATAGTTCCGTTTCTAGAAAACGTTCCAGCGACCAAATAAACGCTTAATACCGACGTAAAACGTCGAGATTCATCGATTTATGCAAAAACATTCCTACCTTGTAACACTTTTAAGCGAGATAACTCGAAAAAACCTTTTCGGTCTTTCCGCACCGGCCGAACTTCTTCAAAGTCCCAGTGTCCCGTCGCACAGTTCCGTTTCTAGAAAACCTTCCAGAGACCAAATAAACGCTTAATCCCGCCGTAAAACGTCGAGATACGTCCATTTATGCAAAAATATTCCTACCTTGTAACACTTTTAAGCGAGATAACTCGAAAAAACCTTTTCGGTCTTTTCGCACCGGCCGAACTTCTTCAAAGTCCCAACGTCCCGTCGCATAGTTTCCGTTTCTAGAAAACGTTCCAGCGACCAAATAAACGCTTAATCCCGACGTAAAACGTCGAGATACGTCCATTTATGCAAAAATATTCCTACCTTGTAACACTTTTAAGCGAGATAACTCGAAAAAACCTTTTCGGTCTTTTCGCACCGGCCGAACTTCTTCAAAGTCCCAACGTCCCGTCGCATAGTTCCGTTTCTAGAAAACGTTCCAGCGACCAAATAAACGCTTAATCCCGACGTAGAACGTCGAGATACGTCCATTTATGCAAAAATATTCCTACCTTATAAAACTTTTAAGCGAGATAACTCGAAAAATCCTTTTCGGTCTTTTCGCACCGGCCGAACTTCTTCAAAGTCCCAACGTCCCGTCGCATAGTTCCGTTTCTAGAAAACGTTCCAGCGACCAAATAAACGCTTAATCCCGACGTAAAACGTCGAGATACATCGATTTATGCAAAAACATTCCTACCTTGTAACACTTTTAAGCGAGATAACTCGAAAAAACCTTTTCGGTCTTTTCGCAGCGTCCGAACTTCTTCAAAGTCCCAACGTCCCGTCGCATAGTTCCGTTTCTAGAAAACGTTCCAGCGACCAAATAAACGCTTAATACCGACGTAAAACGTCGAGATACATCGATTTATGCAAAAACATTCCTACCTTGTAACACTTTTAAGCGAGATAACTCGAAAAAAACTTTTCGGTCTTTTCGCACCGGCCGAACTTCTTCAAAGTCCCAACGTCCCGTCGCATAGTTCCGTTTCTAGAAAACGTTCCAGCGACCAAATAAACGCTTAATCCCGACGTAAAACGTCGAGATACGTCCATTTATGCAAAAATATTCCTACCTTGTAACACTTTTAAGCGAGATAACTCGAAAAAACCTTTTCGGTCTTTCCGCACCGGCCGAACTTCTTCAAAGTCCCAATGTCCCGTCGCACAGTTCCGTTTCTAGAAAACCTTCCAGAGACCAAATAAGCGCTTAATCCCGACGTAAAACGTCGAGATACGTCCATTTATGCAAAAATATTCCTACCTTGTAACACTTTTAAGCGAGATAACTCGAAAAAACCTTTTCGGTCTTTTCGCACCGGCCGAACTTCTTCAAAGTCCCAACGTCCCGTCGCATAGTTCCGTTTCTAGAAAACGTTCCAGCGACCAAATAAACGCTTAATCCCGACGTAAAACGTCGAGATACGTCCATTTATGCAAAAATATTCCTACCTTATAAAACTTTTAAGCGAGATAACTCGAAAAATCCTTTTCGGTCTTTTCGCACCGGCCGAACTTCTTCAAAGTCCCAACGTCCCGTCGCATAGTTCCGTTTCTAGAAAACGTTCCAGCGACCAAATAAACGCTTAATACCGACGTAAAACGTCGAGATACATCGATTTATGCAAAAACATTCCTACCTTGTAACACTTTTAAGCGAGATAACTCGAAAAAACCTTTTCGGTCTTTTCGCACCGGCCGAACTTCTTCAAAGTCCCAACGTCCCGCCGCATAGTTCCGTTTCTAGAAAACGTTCCAGCGACCAAATAAACGCTTAATCCCGACGTAAAACGTCGAGATACATCGATTTATGCAAAAACATTCCTACCTTGTAACACTTTTAAGCGAGATAACTCGAAAAAAACTTTTCGGTCTTTTCGAACCGGCCGAACTTCTTCAAAGTCCCAACGTCCCGTCGCATAGTTCCGTTTCTAGAAAACGTTCCAGCGACCAAATAAACGCTTAATCCCGACGTAAAACGTCGAGATACGCCCATTTATGCAAAAATATTCCTACCTTGTAATACTTTTAAGCGACATAAATCGAAAAAACGTGATCAATACGGAAATTTTTCCAAGTCCCAACGAAAAAATCGAAACTTTGTAGAAGGTCTTGGGGACGACATAAACGCTTAATCCCGACGTAAAACGTCGAGATACATCGATTTATGCAAAAACATTCCTACCTTGTAACACTTTTAAGCGAGATAACTAGAAAAAACCTTTTCGGTCTTTTCGCACCGGCCGAACTTCTTCAAAGTCCCAACGTCCCGTCGCATAGTTCCGTTTCTAGAAAACGTTCCAGCGACCAAATAAACGCTTAATACCGACGTAAAACGTCGAGATACATCGATTTATGCAAAAACATTCCTACCTTGTAACACTTTTAAGCGAGATAACTCGAAAAAACCTTTTCGGTCTTTTCGCACCGGCCGAACTTCTTCAAAGTCCCAACGTCCCGCCGCATAGTTCCGTTTCTAGAAAACGTTCCAGCGACCAAATAAACGCTTAATCCCGACGTAAAACGTCGAGATACATCGATTTATGCAAAAACATTCCTACCTTGTAACACTTTTAAGCGAGATAACTCGAAAAAAACTTTTCGGTCTTTTCGAACCGGCCGAACTTCTTCAAAGTCCCAACGTCCCGTCGCATAGTTCCGTTTCTAGAAAACGTTCCAGCGACCAAATAAACGCTTAATCCCGACGTAAAACGTCGAGATACGCCCATTTATGCAAAAATATTCCTACCTTGTAACACTTTTAAGCGACATAAATCGAAAAAACGTGATCAATACGGAAATTTTTCCAAGTCCCAACGAAAAAATCGAAACTTTGTAGAAGGTCTTGGGGACGACATAAACGCTTAATCCCGACGTAAAACGTCGAGATACATCGATTTATGCAAAAACATTCCTACCTTGTAACACTTTTAAGCGAGATAACTAGAAAAAACCTTTTCGGTCTTTTCGCACCGGCCGAACTTCTTCAAAGTCCCAACGTCCCGTCGCATAGTTCCGTTTCTAGAAAACGTTCCAGCGACCAAATAAACGCTTAATCCCGACGTAAAACGTCGAGATACGTCCATTTATGCAAAAATATTCCTACCTTGTAACACTTTTAAGCGAGATAACTCGAAAAAACCTTTTCGGTCTTTTCGCACCGGCCGAACTTCTTCAAAGTCCCAACGTCCCGTCGCATAGTTCCGTTTCTAGAAAACGTTCCAGCGACCAAATAAACGCTTAATCCCGACGTAAAACGTCGAGATACGTCCACTTATGCAAAAATATTCCTACCTTGTAACACTTTTAAGCGAGATAACTCGAAAAAACCTTTTCGGTCTTTTCGCACCGGCCGAACTTCTTCAAAGTCCCAACGTCCCGTCGCATAGTTCCGTTTCTAGAAAACGTTCCAGCGACCAAATAAACGCTTAATACCGACGTAAAACGTCGAGATTCATCGATTTATGCAAAAACATTCCTACCTTGTAACACTTTTAAGCGAGATAACTCGAAAAAACCTTTTCGGTCTTTCCGCACCGGCCGAACTTCTTCAAAGTCCCAGTGTCCCGTCGCACAGTTCCGTTTCTAGAAAACCTTCCAGAGACCAAATAAACGCTTAATCCCGACGTAAAACGTCGAGATACGTCCATTTATGCAACAATATTCCTACCTTGTAACACTTTTAAGCGAGATAACTCGAAAAAACCTTTTCGGTCTTTTCGCACCGGCCGAACTTCTTCAAAGTCCCAACGTCCCGTCGCATAGTTCCGTTTCTAGAAAACGTTCCAGCGACCAAATAAACGCTTAATCCCGACGTAAAACGTCGAGATACGTCCATTTATGCAAAAATATTCCTACCTTATAACACTTTTAAGCGAGATAACTCGAAAAAACCTTTTCGGTCTTTCCGCACCGGCCGAACTTCTTCAAAGTCCCAGTGTCCCGTCGCACAGTTCCGTTTCTAGAAAACCTTCCAGAGACCAAATAAACGCTTAATCCCGACGTAAAACCTCGAGATACGTCCATTTATGCAAAAATATTCCTACCTTGTAACACTTTTAAGCGAGATAACTCGAAAAAACCTTTTCGGTCTTTTCGCACCGGCCGAACTTCTTCAAAGTCCCAACGTCCCGTCGCATAGTTCCGTTTCTAGAAAACGTTCCAGCGACCAAATAAACGCTTAATCCCGACGTAAAACGTCGAGATACGTCCATTTATGCAAAAATATTCCTACCTTATAACACTTTTAAGCGAGATAACTCGAAAAAACCTTTTCGGTCTTTCCGCACCGGCCGAACTTCTTCAAAGTCCCAATGTCCCGTCGCACAGTTCCGTTTCTAGAAAACCTTCCAGCGACCAAATAAACGCTTAATCCCGACGTAAAACGTCGAGATACGTCCATTTATGCAAAAATATTCCTACCTTGTAACACTTTTAAGAGAGATAACTCGAAAAAACCTTTTCGGTCTTTTCGCACCGGCCGAACTTCTTCAAAGTCCCAACGTCCCGTCGCATAGTTCCGTTTCTAGAAAACGTTCCAGCGACCAAATAAACGCTTAATCCCGACGTAAAACGTCGAGATACGTCCATTTATGCAAAAATATTCCTACCTTATAACACTTTTAAGCGAGATAACTCGAAAAATCCTTTTCGGTCTTTTCGCACCGGCCGAACTTCTTCAAAGTCCCAACGTCCCGTCGCATAGTTCCGTTTCTAGAAAACGTTCCAGCGACCAAATAAACGCTTAATCCCGACGTAAAACGTCGAGATACATCGATTTATGCAAAAACATTCCTACCTTGTAACACTTTTAAGCGAGATAACTCGAAAAAACCTTTTCGGTCTTTTCGCACCGGCCGAACTTCTTCAAAGTCCCAACGTCCCGTCGCATATTTCCGTTTCTAGAAAACGTTCCAGCGACCAAATAAACGCTTAATCCCGACGTAAAACGTCGAGATACGTCCATTTATGCAAAAATATTCCTACCTTGTAACACTTTTAAGCGAGATAACTCGAAAAAACCTTTTCGGTCTTTTCGCACCGGCCGAACTTCTTCAAAGTCCCAACGTCCCGTCGCATAGTTCCGTTTCTAGAAAACGTTCCAGCGACCAAATAAACGCTTAATCCCGACGTAAAACGTCGAGATACGTCCATTTATGCAAAAATATTCCTACCTTGTAACACTTTATGCGAGATAACTCGAAAAAACCTTTTCGGTCTTTTCGCACCGGCCGAACTTCTTCAAAGTCCCAACGTCCCGTCGCATAGTTCCGTTTCTGGAAAACGTTCCAGCGACCAAATAAACGCTTAATCCCGACGTAAAACGTCGAGATACATCGATTTATGCAAAAACATTCCTACCTTGTAACACTTTTAAGCGAGATAACTCAAAAAAACCTTTTCGGTCTTTTCGCACCGGCCGAACTTCTTCAAAGTCCCAACGTCCCGTCGCATATTTCCGTTTCTAGAAAACGTTCCAGCGACCAAATAAACGCTTAATCCCGACGTAAAACGTCGAGATACGTCCATTTATGCAAAAATATTCCTACCTTGTAACACTTTTAAGCGAGATAACTCGAAAAAACCTTTTCGGTCTTTTCGCACCGGCCGAACTTCTTCAAAGTCCCAACGTCCCGTCGCATAGTTCCGTTTCTAGAAAACGTTCCAGCGACCAAATAAACGCTTAATCCCGACGTAAAACGTCGAGATACGTCCATTTATGCAAAAACATTCCTACCTTGTAACACTTTATGCGAGATAACTCGAAAAAACCTATTCGGTCTTTTCGCACCGGCCGAACTTCTTCAAAGTCCCAACGTCCCGTCGCATAGTTCCGTTTCTAGAAAACGTTCCAGCGACCAAATAAACGCTTAATACCGACGTAAAACGTCGAGATACATCGATTTATGCAAAAACATTCCTACCTTGTAACACTTTTAAGCAAGATAACTCGAAAAAACCTTTTCGGTCTTTTCGCACCGGCCGATCTTCTTCAAAGTCCCAACGTCCCGTCGCATAGTTCCGTTTCTAGAAAACGTTCCAGCGACCAAATAAACGCTTAATACCGACGTAAAACGTCGAGATTCATCGATTTATGCAAAAACATTCCTACCTTGTAACACTTTTAAGCGAGATAACTCGAAAAAACCTTTTCGGTCTTTCCGCACCGGCCGAACTTCTTCAAAGTCGCAGTGTCCCGTCGCACAGTTCCGTTTCTAGAAAACCTTCCAGAGACCAAATAAACGCTTAATCCCGACGTAAAACGTCGAGATACGTCCATTTATGCAAAAATATTCCTACCTTGTAACACTTTTAAGCGAGATAACTCGAAAAAACCTTTTCGGTCTTTTCGCACCGGCCGAACTTCTTCAAAGTCCCAACGTCCCGTCGCATAGTTCCGTTTCTAGAAAACGTTCCAGCGACCAAATAAACGCTTAATCCCGACGTCAAACGTCGAGATACGTCCATTTATGCAAAAATATTCCTACCTTATAACACTTTTAAGCGAGATAACTCGAAAAAACCTTTTCGGTCTTTCCGCACCGGCCGAACTTCTTCAAAGTCCCAATGTCCCGTCGCACAGTTCCGTTTCTAGAAAACGTTCCAGCGACCAAATAAACGCTTAATCCCGACGTAAAACGTCGAGATACATCGATTTATGCAAAAACATTCCTACCTTGTAACACTTTTAAGCGAGATAACTCGAAAAAACCTTTTCGGTCTTTTCGCAGCGGCCGAACTTCTTCAAAGTCCCAACGTCCCGTCGCATAGTTCCGTTTCTAGAAAACGTTCCAGCGACCAAATAAACGCTTAATCCCGACGTAAAACGTCGAGATACGTCCATTTATGCAAAAAAATTCCTACCTTGTAACACTTTATGCGAGATAACTCGAAAAAACCTATTCGTTCTTTTCGCACCGGCCGAACTTCTTCAAAGTCCCAACGTCCCGTCGCATAGTTCCGTTTCTAGAAAACGTTCCAGCGACCAAATAAACGCTTAATCCCGACGTAAAACGTCGAGATACGTCCATTTATGCAAAAATATTCCTACCTTGTAACACTTTTAAGCGAGATAACTCGAAGAAACCTTTTCGGTCTTTTCGCACCGGCCGAACTTCTTCAAAGTCCCAACGTCCCGTCGCATAGTTCCGTTTCTAGAAAACGTTCCAGCGACCAAATAAACGCTTAATCCCGACGTAAAACGTCGAGATACGTCCATTTATGCAAAAATATTCCTACCTTGTAACACTTTATGCGAGATAACTCGAAAAAACCTATTCGGTCTTTTCGCACCGGCCGAACTTCTTCAAAGTCCCAACGTCCCGTCGCATAGTTCCGTTTCTAGAAAACGTTCCAGCGACCAAATAAACGCTTAATACCGACGCAAAACGTCGAGATACATCGATTTATGCAAAAACATTCCTACCTTGTAACACTTTTAAGCAAGATAACTCGAAAAAACCTTTTCGGTCTTTTCGCACCGGCCGAACTTCTTCAAAGTCCCAACGTCCCGTCGCATAGTTCCGTTTCTAGAAAACGTTCCAGCGACCAAATAAACGCTTAATCCCGACGTAAAACGTCGAGATACATCGATTTATGCAAAAACATTCCTACCTTGTAACACTTTTAAGCGAGATAACTCGAAAAAACCTTTTCGGTCTTTTCGAACCGGCCGAACTTCTTCAAAGTCCCAACGTCCCGTCGCATAGTTCCGTTTCTAGAAAACGTTCCAGCGACCAAATAAACGCTTAATCCCGACGTAAAACGTCGAGATACGTCCATTTATGCAAAAATATTCCTACCTTGTAACACTTTTAAGCGACATAACTCGAAAAAACGTGTTCAATACGGAAATTTTTCCAAGTCCCAACGAAAAAATCGAAACTTTGTAGAAGGTCTTGGGGACGACATAAACGCTTAATCCCGACGTAAAACGTCGAGATACATCGATTTATGCAAAAACATTCCTACCTTGTAACACTTTTAAGCGAGATAACTCGAAAAAACCTTTTCGGTCTTTTCGCACCGGCCGAACTTCTTCAAAGTCCCAACGTCCCGTCGCATAGTTCCGTTTCTAGAAAACGTGCCAGCGACCAAATAAACGCTTAATCCCGACGTAAAACGTCGAGATACGTCCATTTATGCAAAAATATTCCTACCTTGTAACACTTTTAAGCGAGATAACTCGAAAAAACCTTTTCGGTCTTTTCGCACCGGCCGAACTTCTTCAAAGTCCCAACGTCCCGTCGCATAGTTCCGTTTCTAGAAAACGTTCCAGCGACCAAATAAACGCTTAATCCCGACGTAAAACGTCGAGATACATCGATTTATGCAAAAACATTCCTACCTTGTAACACTTTATGCGAGATAACTCGAAAAAACCTATTCGGTCTTTTCGCACCGGCCGAACTTCTTCAAAGTCCCAACGTCCCGTCGCATAGTTCCGTTTCTAGAAAACGTTCCAGCGACCAAATAAACGCTTAATACCGACGTAAAACGTCGAGATTCATCGATTTATGCAAAAACATTCCTACCTTGTAACACTTTTAAGCGAGATAACTCGAAAAAACCTTTTCGGTCTTTCCGCACCGGCCGAACTTCTTCAAAGTCCCAGTGTCCCGTCGCACAGTTCCGTTTCTAGAAAACCTTCCAGAGACCAAATAAACGCTTAATCCCGACGTAAAACGTCGAGATACGTCCATTTATGCAAAAATATTCCTACCTTGTAACACTTTTAAGCGAGATAACTCGAAAAAACCTTTTCGGTCTTTTCGCAGCGGCCGAACTTCTTCAAAGTCCCAACGTCCCGTCGCATAGTTCCGTTTCTAGAAAACGTTCCAGCGACCAAATAAACGCTTAATCCCGACGTAAAACGTCGAGATACGTCCATTTATGCAAAAAAATTCCTACCTTGTAACACTTTATGCGAGATAACTCGAAAAAACCTATTCGGTCTTTTCGCACCGGCCGAACTTCTTCAAAGTCCCAACGTCCCGTCGCATAGTTCCGTTTCTAGAAAACGTTCCAGCGACCAAATAAACGCTTAATACCGACGTAAAACGTCGAGATACATCGATTTATGCAAAAACATTCCTACCTTGTAACACTTTTAAGCGAGATAACTCGAAAAAACCTTTTCGGTCTTTCCGCACCGGCCGAACTTCTTCAAAGTCCCAATGTCCCGTCGCATAGTTCCGTTTCTAGAAAACGTTCCAGCGACCAAATAAACGCTTAATCCCGACGTAAAACGTCGAGATACGTCCATTTATGCAAAAATATTCCTACCTTATAACACTTTTAAGCGAGATAACTCGAAAAATCCTTTTCGGTCTTTTCGCACCGGCCGAACTTCTTCAAAGTCCCAACGTCCCGTCGCATAGTTCCGTTTCTAGAAAACGTTCCAGCGACCAAATAAACGCTTAATCCCGACGTAAAACGTCGAGATACATCGATTTATGCAAAAACATTCCTACCTTGTAACACTTTTAAGCGAGATAACTCGAAAAAACCTTTTCGGTCTTTTCGCACCGGCCGAACTTCTTCAAAGTCCCAACGTCCCGTCGCATATTTCCGTTTCTAGAAAACGTTCCAGCGACCAAATAAACGCTTAATCCCGACGTAAAACGTCGAGATACGTCCATTTATGCAAAAATATTCCTACCTTGCAACACTTTTAAGCGAGATAACTCGAAAAAACCTTTTCGGTCTTTTCGCACCGGCCGAACTTCTTCAAAGTCCCAACGTCCCGTCGCATAGTTCCGTTTCTAGAAAACGTTCCAGCGACCAAATAAACGCTTAATCCCGACGTAAAACGTCGAGATACATCGATTTATGCAAAAACATTCCTACCTTGTAACACTTTTAAGCGAGATAACTCGAAAAAACCTTTTCGGTCTTTTCGCACCGGCCGAACTTCTTCAAAGTCCCAACGTCCCGTCGCATATTTCCGTTTCTAGAAAACGTTCCAGCGACCAAATAAACGCTTAATCCCGACGTAAAACGTCGAGATACGTCCATTTATGCAAAAATATTCCTACCTTGTAACACTTTTAAGCGAGATAACTCGAAAAAACCTTTTCGGTCTTTTCGCACCGGCCGAACTTCTTCAAAGTCCCAACGTCCCGTCGCATAGTTCCGTTTCTAGAAAACGTTCCAGCGACCAAATAAACGCTTAATCCCGACGTAAAACGTCGAGATACATCGATTTATGCAAAAACATTCCTACCTTGTAACACTTTTAAGCGAGATAACTCGAAAAAACCTTTTCGGTCTTTCCGCACCGGCCGAACTTCTTCAAAGTCCCAACGTCCCGTCGCATAGTTCCGTTTCTAGAAAACGTTCCAGCGACCAAATAAACGCTTAATCCCGACGTAAAACGTCGAGATACGTCCATTTATGCAAAAATATTCCTACCTTGTAACACTTTTAAGCGACATAACTCGAAAAAACGTGTTCAATACGGAAATTTTTCCAAGTCCCAACGAAAAAATCGAAACTTTGTAGAAGGTCTTGGGGACGACATAAACGCTTAATCCCGACGTAAAACGTCGAGATACATCGATTTATGCAAAAACATTCCTACCTTGTAACACTTTTAAGCGAGATAACTCGAAAAATCCATTTCGGTCTTTTCGCATCGGCCGAACTTCTTCAAAGTCCCAACGTCCCGTCGCATAGTTCCGTTTCTAGAAAACGTTCCAGCGACCAAATAAACGCTTAATCCCGACGTAAAACGTCGAGATACGTCCATTTATGCAAAAATATTCCTACCTTGTAACACTTTTAAGCGAGATAACTCGAAAAAACCTTTTCGGTCTTTTCGCACCGGCCGAACTTCTTCAAAGTCCCAACGTCCCGTCGCATAGTTCCGTTTCTAGAAAACGTTCCAGCGACCAAATAAACGCTTAATACCGACGTAAAACGTCGAGATACATCGATTTATGCAAAAACATTCCTACCTTGTAACACTTTTAAGCGAGATAACTCGAAAAAACCTTTTTGGTCTTTCCGCACCGGCCGAACTTCTTCAAAGTCCCAATGTCCCGTCGCACAGTTCCGTTTCTAGAAAACCTTCCAGCGACCAAATAAACGCTTAATCCCGACGTAAAACGTCGAGATACGTCCATTTATGCAAAAATATTCCTACCTTGTAACACTTTTAAGCGAGATAACTCGAAAAAACCTTTTCGCTCTTTTCGCACCGGCCGAACTTCTTCAAAGTCCCAACGTCCCGTCGCATAGTTCCGTTTCTAGAAAACGTTCCAGCGACCAAATAAACGCTTAATCCCGACGTAAAACGTCGAGAAACGTCCATTTATGCAAAAATATTCCTACCTTGTAACACTTTATGCGAGATAACTCGAAAAAACCTATTCGGTCTTTTCGCACCGGCCGAACTTCTTCAAAGTCCCAACGTCCCGTCGCATAGTTCCGTTTCTAGAAAACGTTCCAGCGACCAAATAAACGCTTAATACCGACGTAAAACGTCGAGATATATCGATTTATGCAAAAACATTCCTACCTTGTAACGCTTTTAAGCGAGATAACTCGAAAAAACCTTTTCGGTCTTTTCGCACCGGCCGAACTTCTTCAAAGTCCCAACGTCCCGTCGCATAGTTCCGTTTCTAGAAAACGTTCCAGCGACCAAATAAACGCTTAATCCCGACGTAAAACGTCGAGATACATCGATTTATGCAAAAACATTCCTACCTTGTAACACTTTTAAGCGAGATAACTCGAAAAAACCTTTTCGGTCTTTTCGCACCGGCCGAACTTCTTCAAAGTCCCAACGTCCCGTCGCATATTTCCGTTTCTAGAAAACGTTCCAGCGTCCAAATAAACGCTTAATCCCGACGTAAAACGTCGAGATACGTCCATTTATGCAAAAATATTCCTACCTTGTAACACTTTTAAGCGACATAACTCGAAAAAACGTGTTCAATACGGAAATTTTTCCAAGTCCCAACGAAAAAATCGAAACTTTGTAGAAGGTCTTGGGGACGACATAAACGCTTAATCCCGACGTAAAACGTCGAGATACATCGATTTATGCAAAAACATTCCTACCTTGTAACACTTTTAAGCGAGATAACTCGAAAAAACCATTTCGGTCTTTTCGCACCGGCCGAACTTCTTCAAAGTCCCAACGTCCCGTCGCATAGTTCCGTTTCTAGAAAACGTTCCAGCGACCAAATAAACGCTTAATCCCGACGTAAAACGTCGAGATACGTCCATTTATGCAAAAATATTCCTACCTTGTAACACTTTTAAGCGAGATAACTCGAAAAAACCTTTTCGGTCTTTTCGCACCGGCCGAACTTCTTCAAAGTCCCAACGTCCCGTCGCATAGTTCCGTATCTAGAAAACGTTCCAGCGACCAAATAAACGCTTAATCCCGACGTAAAACGTCGAGATACGTCCATTTATGCAAAAATATTCCTACCTTGTAACACTTTATGCGAGATAACTCGAAAAAACCTATTCGGTCTTTTCGCACCGGCCGAACTTCTTCAAAGTCCCAACGTCCCGTCGCATAGTTCCGTTTCTAGAAAACGTTCCAGCGACCAAATAAACGCTTAATACCGACGTAAAACGTCGAGATACATCGATTTATGCAAAAACATTCCTACCTTGTAACACTTTTAAGCGAGATAACTCGAAAAAACCTTTTCGGTCTTTCCGCACCGGCCGAACTTCTTCAAAGTCCCAATGTCCCGTCGCACAGTTCCGTTTCTAGAAAACCTTCCAGCGACCAAATAAACGCTTAATCCCGACGTAAAACGTCGAGATACGTCCATTTATGCAAAAATATTCCTACCTTGTAACACTTTTAAGCGAGATAACTCGAAAAAACCTTTTCGCTCTTTTCGCACCGGCCGAACTTCTTCAAAGTCCCAACGTCCCGTCGCATAGTTCCGTTTCTAGAAAACGTTCCAGCGACCAAATAAACGCTTAATCCCGACGTAAAACGTCGAGAAACGTCCATTTATGCAAAAATATTCCTACCTTGTAACACTTTATGCGAGATAACTCGAAAAAACCTATTCGGTCTTTTCGCACCGGCCGAACTTCTTCAAAGTCCCAACGTCCCGTCGCATAGTTCCGTTTCTAGAAAACGTTCCAGCGACCAAATAAACGCTTAATACCGACGTAAAACGTCGAGATATATCGATTTATGCAAAAACATTCCTACCTTGTAACACTTTTAAGCGAGATAACTCGAAAAAACCTTTTCGGTCTTTTCGCACCGGCCGAACTTCTTCAAAGTCCCAACGTCCCGTCGCATAGTTCCGTTTCTAGAAAACGTTCCAGCGACCAAATAAACGCTTAATCCCGACGTAAAACGTCGAGATACATCGATTTATGCAAAAACATTCCTACCTTGTAACACTTTTAAGCGAGATAACTGGAAAAAACCTTTTCGGTCTTTTCGAACCGGCCGAACTTCTTCAAAGTCCCAACGTCCCGTCGCATAGTTCCGTTTCTAGAAAACGTTCCAGCGACCAAATAAACGCTTAATCCCGACGTAAAACGTCGAGATACGTCCATTTATGCAAAAATATTCCTACCTTGTAACACTTTTAAGCGACATAACTCGAAAAAACGTGTTCAATACGGAAATTTTTCCAAGTCCCAACGAAAAAATCGAAACTTTGTAGAAGGTCTTGGGGACGACATAAACGCTTAATCCCGACGTAAAACGTCGAGATACATCGATTTATGCAAAAACATTCCTACTTTGTAACACTTTTAAGCGAGATAACTCGAAAAAACCTTTTCGGTCTTTTCGCACCGGCCGAACTTCTTCAAAGTCCCAACGTCCCGTCGCATAGTTCCGTATCTAGAAAACGTTCCAGCGACCAAATAAACGCTTAATCCCGACGTAAAACGTCGAGATACGTCCATTTATGCAAAAATATTCCTACCTTGTAACACTTTTAAGCGAGATAACTCGAAAAAACCTTTTCGGTCTTTTCGCACCGGCCGAACTTCTTCAAAGTCCCAACGTCCCGTCGCATAGTTCCGTTTCTAGAAAACGTTCCAGCGACCAAATAAACGCTTAATCCCGACGTAAAACGTCGAGATACATCGATTTATGCAAAAACATTCCTACCTTGTAACACTTTTAAGCGAGATAACTCGAAAAAACCTTTTCGGTCTTTCCGCACCGGCCGAACTTCTTCAAAGTCCCAATGTCCCGTCGCACAGTTCCGTTTCTAGAAAACCTTCCAGAGACCAAATAAACGCTTAATCCCGACGTAAAACGTCGAGATACGTCCATTTATGCAAAAATATTCCTACCTTGTAACACTTTTAAGCGAGATAACTCGAAAAAACCTTTTCGGTCTTTTCGCACCGGCCGAACTTCTTCAATGTCCCAACGTCCCGTCGCATAGTTCCGTTTCTAGAAAACGTTCCAGCGACCAAATAAACGCTTAATCCCGACGTAAAACGTCGAGATACGTCCATTTATGCAAAAATATTCCTACCTTGTAACACTTTATGCGAGATAACTGGAAAAAACCTTTTCGGTCTTTTCGAACCGGCCGAACTTCTTCAAAGTCCCAACGTCCCGTCGCATAGTTCCGTTTCTAGAAAACGTTCCAGCGACCAAATAAACGCTTAATCCCGACGTAAAACGTCGAGATACGTCCATTTATGCAAAAATATTCCTACCTTGTAACACTTTTAAGCGACATAACTCGAAAAAACGTGTTCAATACGGAAATTTTTCCAAGTCCCAACGAAAAAATCGAAACTTTGTAGAAGGTCTTGGGGACGACATAAACGCTTAATCCCGACGTAAAACGTCGAGATACATCGATTTATGCAAAAACATTCCTACCTTGTAACACTTTTAAGCGAGATAACTCGAAAAAACCTTTTCGGTCTTTTCGCACCGGCCGAACTTCTTCAAAGTCCCAACGTCCCGTCGCATAGTTCCGTATCTAGAAAACGTTCCAGCGACCAAATAAACGCTTAATCCCGACGTAAAACGTCGAGATACGTCCATTTATGCAAAAATATTCCTACCTTGTAACACTTTTAAGCGAGATAACTCGAAAAAACCTTTTCGGTCTTTTCGCACCGGCCGAACTTCTTCAAAGTCCCAACGTCCCGTCGCATAGTTCCGTTTCTAGAAAACGTTCCAGCGACCAAATAAACGCTTAATCCCGACGTAAAACGTCGAGATACATCGATTTATGCAAAAACATTCCTACCTTGTAACACTTTTAAGCGAGATAACTCGAAAAAACCTTTTCGGTCTTTCCGCACCGGCCGAACTTCTTCAAAGTCCCAATGTCCCGTCGCACAGTTCCGTTTCTAGAAAACCTTCCAGAGACCAAATAAACGCTTAATCCCGACGTAAAACGTCGAGATACGTCCATTTATGCAAAAATATTCCTACCTTGTAACACTTTTAAGCGAGATAACTCGAAAAAACCTTTTCGGTCTTTTCGCACCGGCCGAACTTCTTCAATGTCCCAACGTCCCGTCGCATAGTTCCGTTTCTAGAAAACGTTCCAGCGACCAAATAAACGCTTAATCCCGACGTAAAACGTCGAGATACGTCCATTTATGCAAAAATATTCCTACCTTGTAACACTTTATGCGAGATAACTCGAAAAAACCTATTCGGTCTTTTCGCACCGGCCGAACTTCTTCAAAGTCCCAACGTCCCGTCGCATAGTTCCGTTTCTAGAAAACGTTCCAGCGACCAAATAAACGCTTAATCCCGACGTAAAACGTCGAGATACGTCCATTTATGCAAAAATATTCCTACCTTGTAACACTTTTAAGCGACATAACTCGAAAAAACGTGTTCAATACGGAAATTTTTCCAAGTCCCAACGAAAAAATCGAAACTTTGTAGAAGGTCTTGGGGACGACATAAACGCTTAATCCCGACGTAAAACGTCGAGATACATCGATTTATGCAAAAACATTCCTACCTTGTAACACTTTTAAGCGAGATAACTCGAAAAAACCATTTCGGTCTTTTCGCACCGGCCGAACTTCTTCAAAGTCCCAACGTCCCGTCGCATAGTTCCGTTTCTAGAAAACGTTCCAGCGACCAAATAAACGCTTAATCTCGACGTAAAACGTCGAGATACGTCCATTTATGCAAAAATATTCCTACCTTGTAACACTTTTAAGCGAGATAACTCGAAAAAACCTTTTCGGTCTTTTCGCACCGGCCGAACTTCTTCAATGTCCCAACGTCCCGTCGCATAGTTCCGTTTCTAGAAAACGTTCCAGCGACCAAATAAACGCTTAATACCGACGTAAAACGTCGAGATATATCGATTTATGCAAAAACATTCCTACCTTGTAACACTTTTAAGCGAGATAACTCGAAAAAACCTTTTCGGTCTTTTCGCACCGGCCGAACTTCTTCAAAGTCCCAACGTCCCGTCGCATAGTTCCGTTTCTAGAAAACGTTCCAGCGACCAAATAAACGCTTAATCCCGACGTAACACGTCGAGATACGTCCATTTATGCAAAAATATTCCTACCTTGTAACACTTTTAAGCGAGATAACTCGAAAAAACCTTTTCGGTCTTTTCGCACCGGCCGAACTTCTTCAAAGTCCCAACGTCCCGTCGCATAGTTCCGTTTCTAGAAAACGTTCCAGCGACCAAATAAACGCTTAATCCCGACGTAAAACGTCGAGATACATCGATTTATGCAAAAACATTCCTACCTTGTAACACTTTTAAGCGAGATAACTCGAAAAAACCTTTTCGGTCTTTTCGAACCGGCCGAACTTCTTCAAAGTCCCAACGTCCCGTCGCATAGTTCCGTTTCTAGAAAACGTTCCAGCGACCAAATAAACGCTTAATCCCGACGTAACACGTCGAGATACGTCCATTTATGCAAAAATATTCCTACCTTGTAACACTTTTAAGCGAGATAACTCGAAAAAACCTTTTCGGTCTTTTCGCACCGGCCGAACTTCTTCAAAGTCCCAACGTCCCGTCGCATAGTACCGTTTCTAGAAAACGTTCCAGCGACCAAATAAACGCTTAATCCCGACGTAAAACGTCGAGATACATCGATTTATGCAAAAACATTCCTACCTTGTAACACTTTTAAGCGAGATAACTCGAAAAAACCTTTTCGGTCTTTTCGAACCGGCCGAACTTCTTCAAAGTCCCAACGTCCCGTCGCATAGTTCCGTTTCTAGAAAACGTTCCAGCGACCAAATAAACGCTTAATCCCGACGTAAAACGTCGAGATACGTCCATTTATGCAAAAATATTCCTACCTTGTAACACTTTTAAGCGACATAACTCGAAAAAACGTGTTCAATACGGAAATTTTTCCAAGTCCCAACGAAAAAATCGAAACTTTGTAGAAGGTCTTGGGGACGACATAAACGCTTAATCCCGACGTAAAAGGTCGAGATACATCGATTTATGCAAAAACATTCCTACCTTGTAACACTTTTAAGCGAGATAACTCGAAAAAACCTTTTCGGTCTTTTCGCACCGGCCGAACTTCTTCAAAGTCCCAACGTCCCGTCGCATAGTTCCGTTTCTAGAAAACCTTCCAGAGACCAAATAAACGCTTAATCCCGACGTAAAACGTCGAGATACATCGATTTATGCAAAAATATTCCTACCTTCTAACACTTTTAAGCGAGATAACTCGAAAAAACCTTTTCTGTCTTTCCGCACCGGCCGAACTTCTTCAAAGTCCCAATGTCCCGTCGCACAGTTCCGTTTCTAGAAAACCTTCCAGAGACCAAATAAACTCTTAAGCCCGACGTAAAACGTCGAGATACATCGATTTATGCAAAAACATTCCTACCTTGTACCACTTTTAAGCGAGATAACTCGAAAAAACCTTTTCGGTCTTTTCGCACCGGCCGAACTTCTTCAAAGTCCCAACGTCCCGTCGCATAGTTCCGTTTCTAGAAAACGTTCCAGCGACCAAATAAACGCTTAATCCCGACGTAAAACGTCGAGATACGTCCATTTATGCAAAAATATTCCTACCTTGTAACACTTTATGCGAGATAACTCGAAAAAACCTATTCGGTCTTTTCGCACCGGCCGAACTTCTTCAAAGTCCCAACGTCCCGTCGCATAGTTCCGTTTCTAGAAAACGTTCCAGCGACCAAATAAACGCTTAATCCCGACGTAAAACGTCGAGATACGTCCATTTATGCAAAAATATTCCTACCTTGTAACACTTTTAAGCGAGATAACTCGAAAAAACCTTTTCGGTCTTTTCGCACCGGCCGAACTTCTTCAAAGTCCCAACGTCCCGTCGCATAGTTCCGTTTCTAGAAAACGTTCCAGCGACCAAATAAACGCTTAATCCCGACGTAAAACGTCGAGATACGTCCATTTATGCAAAAATATTCCTACCTTGTAACACTTTTAAGCGACATAACTCGAAAAAACGTGTTCAATACGGAAATTTTTCCAAGTCCCAACGAAGAAATCGAAACTTTGTAGAAGGTCTTGGGGACGACATAAACGCTTAATCCCGACGTAAAAGGTCGAGATACATCGATTTATGCAAAAACATTCCTACCTTGTAACACTTTTAAGCGAGATAACTCGAAAAAACCTTTTCGGTCTTTTCGCACCGGCCGAACTTCTTCAAAGTCCCAACGTCCCGTCGCATAGTTCCGTTTCTAGAAAACCTTCCAGAGACCAAATAAACGCTTAATCCCGACGTAAAACGTCGAGATACATCGATTTATGCAAAAATATTCCTACCTTCTAACACTTTTAAGCGAGATAACTCGAAAAAACCTTTTCTGTCTTTCCGCACCGGCCGAACTTCTTCAAAGTCCCAATGTCCCGTCGCACAGTTCCGTTTCTAGAAAACCTTCCAGAGACCAAATAAGCGCTTAATCCCGACGTAAAACGTCGAGATACATCGATTTATGCAAAAATATTCCTACCTTGTAACACTTTTAAGCGAGATAACTCGAAAAAACCTTTTCGGTCTTTTCGCACCGGCCGAACTTCTTCAAAGTCCCAACGTCCCGTCGCATAGTTCCGTTTCTAGAAAACGTTCCAGCGACCAAATAAACGCTTAATCCCGACGTAAAACGTCGAGATACGTCCATTTATGCAAAAATATTCCTACCTTATAACACTTTTAAGCGAGATAACTCGAAAAATCCTTTTCGGTCTTTTCGCACCGGCCGAACTTCTTCAAAGTCCCAACGTCCCGTCGCATAGTTCCGTTTCTAGAAAACGTTCCAGCGACCAAATAAACGCTTAATCCCGACGTAAAACGTCGAGATACGTCCATTTATGCAACAATATTCCTACCTTGTAACACTTTTAAGCGGGATAACTCGAAAAAACGTGTTCGATACGGAAATTTTTCCAAGTAACAACGAAAAAATCGAAACATTGTAGAAGGCCTTGGGGACGACATAAACGCTTAATCCCGACGTAAAACGTCGAGATACATCGATTTATGCAAAAACATTCCTACCTTGTAACACTTTTAAGCGAGATAACTCGAAAAAACCTTTTCGGTCTTTTCGCACCGGCCGAACTTCTTCAAAGTCCCAACGTCCCGTCGCATAGTTCCGTTTCTAGAAAACGTTCCAGCGACCAAATAAACGCTTAATCCCGACGTAAAACGTCGAGATACATCGATTTATGCAAAAACATTCCTACCTTGTAACACTTTTAACCGAGATAACTCGAAAAAACCTTTTCTGTCTTTCCGCACCGGCCGAACTTCTTCAAAGTCCCAATGTCCCGTCGCACAGTTCCGTTTCTAGAAAACCTTCCAGAGACCAAATAAACGCTTAATCCCGACGTAAAACGTCGAGATACGTCCATTTATGCAAAAATATTCCTACCTTGTAACACTTTTAAGCGAGATAACTCGAAAAAACCTTTTCGGTCTTTTCGCACCGGCCGAACTTCTTCAATGTCCCAACGTCCCGTCGCATAGTTCCGTTTCTAGAAAACGTTCCAGCGACCAAATAAACGCTTAATCCCGACGTAAAACGTCGAGATACGTCCATTTATGCAAAAATATTCCTACCTTGTAACACTTTATGCGAGATAACTCGAAAAAACCTATTCGGTCTTTTCGCACCGGCCGAACTTCTTCAAAGTCCCAACGTCCCGTCGCATAGTTCCGTTTCTAGAAAACGTTCCAGCGACCAAATAAACGCTTAATCCCGACGTAAAACGTCGAGATACGTCCATTTATGCAAAAATATTCCTACCTTGTAACACTTTTAAGCGACATAACTCGAAAAAACGTGTTCAATACGGAAATTTTTCCAAGTCCCAACGAAAAAATCGAAACTTTGTAGAAGGTCTTGGGGACGACATAAACACTTAATCCCGACGTAAAACGTCGAGATACATCGATTTATGCAAAAACATTCCTACCTTGTAACACTTTTAAGTGAGATAACTCGAAAAAACCATTTCGGTCTTTTCGCACCGGCCGAACTTCTTCAAAGTCCCAACGTCCCGTCGCATAGTTCCGTTTCTAGAAAACGTTCCAGCGACCAAATAAACGCTTAATCCCGACGTAAAACGTCGAGATACGTCCATTTATGCAAAAATATTCCTACCTTGTAACACTTTTAAGCGAGATAACTCGAAAAAACCTTTTCGGTCTTTTCGCACCGGCCGAACTTCTTCAAAGTCCCAACGTCCCGTCGCATAGTTCCGTTTCTAGAAAACGTTCCAGCGACCAAATAAACGCTTAATCCCGACGTAACACGTCGAGATACGTCCATTTATGCAAAAATATTCCTACCTTGTAACACTTTTAAGCGAGATAACTCGAAAAAACCTTTTCGGTCTTTTCGCACCGGCCGAACTTCTTCAAAGTCCCAACGTCCCGTCGCATAGTTCCGTTTCTAGAAAACGTTCCAGCGACCAAATAAACGCTTAATCCCGACGTAAAACGTCGAGATACATCGATTTATGCAAAAACATTCCTACCTTGTAACACTTTTAAGCGAGATAACTCGAAAAAACCTTTTCGGTCTTTTCGAAGCGGCCGAACTTCTTCAAAGTCCCAACGTCCCGTCGCATAGTTCCGTTTCTAGAAAACGTTCCAGCGACCAAATAAACGCTTAATCCCGACGTAAAACGTCGAGATACGTCCATTTATGCAAAAATATTCCTACCTTGTAACACTTTTAAGCGACATAACTCGAAAAAACGTGTTCAATACGGAAATTTTTCCAAGTCCCAACGAAAAAATCGAAACTTTGTAGAAGGTCTTGGGGACGACATAAACGCTTAATCCCGACGTAAAACGTCGAGATACATCGATTTATGCAAAAACATTCCTACCTTGTAACACTTTTAAGCGAGATAACTCGAAAAAACCTTTTCGGTCTTTTCGCACCGGCCGAACTTCTTCAAAGTCCCAACGTCCCGTCGCATAGTTCCGTTTCTAGAAAACGTTCCAGCGACCAAATAAACGCTTAATCCCGACGTAAAACGTCGAGATACGTCCATTTATGCAAAAATATTCCTACCTTGTAACACTTTTAAGCGAGATAACTCGAAAAAACCTTTTCGGTCTTTTCGCACCGGCCGAACTTCTTCAAAGTCCCAACGTCCCGTCGCATAGTTCCGTTTCTAGAAAACGTTCCAGCGACCAAATAAACGCTTAATCCCGACGTAAAACGTCGTGATACGTCCATTTATGCAAAAATATTCCTACCTTGTAACACTTTTAAGCGAGATAACTCGAAAAAACCTTTTCGGTCTTTTCGCACCGGCCGAACTTCTTCAAAGTCCCAACGTCCCGTCGCATAGTTCCGTTTCAAGAAAACGTTCCAGCGACCAAATAAACGCTTAATCCCGACGTAAAACGTCGAGATACGTCCATTTATGCAACAATATTCCTACCTTGTAACACTTTTAAGCGGGATAACTCGAAAAAACGTGTTCGATACGGAAATTTTTCCAAGTAACAACGACAAAATCGAAACATTGTAGAAGGCCTTGGGGACGACATAAACGCTTAATCCCGACGTAAAACGTCGAGATACATCGATTTATGAAAATATTCCTACCTTGTAACACTTTTAAGCGAGATAACTCGAAAAAACCTTTTCGGTCTTTTCGCACCGGCCGAACTTCTTCAAAGTCCCAACGTCCCGTCGCATAGTTCCGTTTCTAGAAAACGTTCCAGCGACCAAATAAACGCTTAATCCCGACGTAAAACGTCGAGATACGTCCACTTATGCAAAAATATTCCTACCTTGTAACACTTTTAAGCGAGATAACTCGAAAAAACCTTTTCGGTCTTTTCGCACCGGCCGAACTTCTTCAAAGTCCCAACGTCCCGTCGCATAGTTCCGTTTCTAGAAAACCTTCCAGAGACCAAATAAACGCTTAATCCCGACGTAAAACGTCGAGATACATCGATTTATGCAAAAATATTCCTACCTTGTAACACTTTTAAGCGAGATAACTCGAAAAAACCTTTTCGGTCTTTCCGCACCGGCCGAACTTCTTCAAAGTCCCAATGTCCCGTCGCACAGTTCCGTTTCTAGAAAACCTTCCAGCGACCAAATAAACGCTTAATCCCGACGTAAAACGTCGAGATACGTCCATTTATGCAAAAATATTCCTACCTTATAACACTTTTAAGCGAGATAACTCGAAAAATCCTTTTCGGTCTTTTCGCACCGGCCGAACTTCTTCAAAGTCCCAACGTCCCGTCGCATAGTTCCGTTTCTAGAAAACGTTCCAGCGACCAAATAAACGCTTAATCCCGACGTAAAACGTCGAGATACATCGGTTTATGCAAAAACATTCCTACCTTGTACCACTTTTAAGCGAGATAACTCGAAAAAACCTTTTCGGTCTTTTCGCACCGGCCGAACTTCTTCAAAGTCCCAACGTCCCGTCGCATAGTTCCGTTTCTAGAAAACGTTCCAGCGACCAAATAAACGCTTAATCCCGACGTAAAACGTCGAGATACGTCCATTTATGCAAAAATATTCCTACCTTGTAACACTTTATGCGAGATAACTCGAAAAAACCTATTCGGTCTTTTCGCACCGGCCGAACTTCTACAAAGTCCCAACGTCCCGTCGCATAGTTCCGTTTCTAGAAAACGTTCCAGCGACCAAATAAACGCTTAATCCCGACGTAAAACGTCGAGATACGTCCATTTATGCAAAAATATTCCTACCTTGTAACACTTTTAAGCGAGATAACTCGAAAAAACCTTTTCGGTCTTTTCGCACCGGCCGAACTTCTTCAAAGTCCCAACGTCCCGTCGCATAGTTCCGTTTCTAGAAAACGTTCCAGCGACCAAATAAACGCTTAATCCCGACGTAAAACGTCGAGATACGTCCATTTATGCAAAAATATTCCTACCTTGTAACACTTTTAAGCGAGATAACTCGAAAAAACCTTTTCGGTCTTTTCGCACCGGCCGTACTTCTTCAAAGTCCCAACGTCCCGTCGCATAGTTCCGTTTCAAGAAAACGTTCCAGCGACCAAATAAACGCTTAATCCCGACGTAAAACGTCGAGATGCGTCCATTTATGCAACAATATTCCTACCTTGTAACACTTTTAAGCGGGATAACTCGAAAAAACGTGTTCGATACGGAAATTTTTCCAAGTAACAACGAAAAAATCGAAACATTGTAGAAGGCCTTGGGGACGACATAAACGCTTAATCCCGACGTAAAACGTCGAGATACATCGATTTATGCAAAAATATTCCTACCTTGTAACACTTCTAAGCGAGATAACTCGAAAAAACCTTTTCGGTCTCTTCGCACCGGCCGAACTTCTTCAAAGTCCCAACGTCTCGTCGCATAGTTCCGTTTCTAGAAAACGTTCCAGCGACCAAATAGACGCTACATCCCGACGCAAAACGTCGAGATACGTCGATTTATGCAAAAATATTCCTACCTTGTAACACTTTTAAGCGAGATAACTCGAAAAAACGTGTTCAATACGGAAATTTTTCCAAGTCCCAACGAAAAAATCGAAACTTTGTAGAAGGTCTTGGGGACGACATAAACGCTTAATCCCGACGTAAAACGTCGAGATACATCGATTTATGCAAAAACATTCCTACCTTGTAACAGTGTTAAGCGAGATAACTCGAAAAAACCTTTTCGGTCTTTTCGCACCGGCCGAACTTCTTCAAAGTCCCAACGTCCCGTCGCATAGTTCCGTTTCTAGAAAACGTTCCAGCGACCAAATAAACGCTTAATCCCGACGTAAAACGTCGAGATACATCGATTTATGCAAAAACATTCCTACCTTGTAACACTTTTAAGCGAGATAACTCGAAAAAACCTTTTCGGTCTTTCCGCACCGGCCGAACTTCTTCAAAGTCCCAATGTCCCGTCGCACAGTTCCGTTTCTAGAAAACCTTCCAGCGACCAAATAAACGCTTAATCCCGACGTAAAACGTCGAGATACGTCCATTTATGCAAAAATATTCCTACCTTATAACACTTTTAAGCGAGATAACTCGAAAAATCCTTTTCGGTCTTTTCGCACCGGCCGAACTTCTTAAAAGTCCCAACGTCCCGTCGCATAGTTCCGTTTCTAGAAAACGTTCCAGCGACCAAATAAACGCTTAATCCCGACGTAAAACGTCGAGATACATCGATTTATGCAAAAACATTCCTACCTTGTAACACTTTTAAGCGAGATAACTCGAAAAAACCTTTTCGGTCTTTCCGCACCGGCCGAACTTCTTCAAAGTCCCAATGTCCCGTCGCACAGTTCCGTTTCTAGAAAACCTTCCAGCGACCAAATAAACGCTTAATCCCGACGTAAAACGTCGAGATACGTCCATTTATGCAAAAATATTCCTACCTTATAACACTTTTAAGCGAGATAACTCGAAAAATCCTTTTCGGTCTTTTCGCACCGGCCGAACTTCTTCAAAGTCCCAACGTCCCGTCGCATAGTTCCGTTTCTAGAAAACGTTCCAGCGACCAAATAAACGCTCAATCCCGACGTAAAACGTCGAGATACATCGATTTATGCAAAAACATTCCTACCTTGTAACACTTTTAAGCGAGATAACTCGAAAAAACCTTTTCGGTCTTTCCGCACCGGCCGAACTTCTTCAAAGTCCCAATGTCCCGTCGCACAGTTCCGTTTCTAGAAAACCTTCCAGCGACCAAATAAACGCTTAATCCCGACGTAAAACGTCGAGATACGTCCATTTATGCAAAAATATTCCTACCTTATAACACTTTTAAGCGAGGTAACTCGAAAAATCCTTTTCGGTCTTTTCGCACCGGCCGAACTTCTTCAAAGTCCCAACGTCCCGTCGCATAGTTCCGTTTCTAGAAAACGTTCCAGCGACCAAATAAACGCTTAATCCCGACGTAAAACGTCGAGATACATCGATTTATGCAAAAACATTCCTACCTTGTACCACTTTTAAGCGAGATAACTCGAAAAAACCTTTTCGGTCTTTTCGCACCGGCCGAACTTCTTCAAAGTCCCAACGTCCCGTCGCATAGTTCCGTTTCTAGAAAACGTTCCAGCGACCAAATAAACGCTTAATCCCGACGTAAAACGTCGAGATACATCGATTTATGCAAAAACATTCCTACCTTGTACCACTTTTAAGCGAGATAACTCGAAAAAACCTTTTCGGTCTTTTCGCACCGGCCGAACTTCTTCAAAGTCCCAACGTCCCGTCGCATAGTTCCGTTTCTAGAAAACGTTCCAGCGACCAAATAAACGCTTAATCCCGACGTAAAACGTCGAGATACGTCCATTTATGCAAAAATATTCCTACCTTGTAACACTTTTAAGCGAGATAACTCGAAAAAACCTTTTCGGTCTTTTCGCACCGGCCGAACTTCTTCAAAGTCCCAACGTCCCGTCGCATAGTTCCGTTTCTAGAAAACGTTCCAGCGACCAAATAAACGCTTAATACCGACGTAAAACGTCGAGATACATCGATTTATGCAAAAACATTCCTACCTTGTAACACTTCTAAGCGAGATAACTCGAAAAAACCTTTTCGGTCTTTTCGCACCGGCCGAACTTCTTCAAAGTCCCAACGTCTCGTCGCATAGTTCCGTTTCTAGAAAACGTTCCAGCGACCAAATAGACGCTAAATCCCGACGCAAAACGTCGAGATACGTCGATTTATGCAAAAATATTCCTACCTTGTAACACTTTTAAGCGAGATAACTCGAAAAAACGTGTTCAATACGGAAATTTTTCCAAGTCCAAACGAAAAAATCGAAACGTTGTAGAAGGTCTTGGGGACGACATAAACGCTTAATCCCGACGTAAAACGTCGAGATACATCGATTTATGTAAAAACATTCCTACCTTGTAACACTTTTAAGCGAGATAACTCGAAAAAACCTTTTCGGTCTTTTCGCACCGGCCGAACTTCTTCAAAGTCCCAACGTCCCGTCGCATAGTTCCGTTTCTAGAAAACGTTCCAGCGACCAAATAAACGCTTAATCCCGACGTAAAACGTCGAGATACGTCCATTTATGCAAAAACATTCCTACCTTGTAACACTTTTAAGCAAGATAACTCGAAAAAAACTTTTCGGTCTTTTCGAACCGGCCGAACTTCTTCAAAGTCCCAACGTCCCGTCGCATAGTTCCGTTTCTAGAAAACGTTCCAGCGACCAAATAAACGCTTAATCCCGACGTAAAACGTCGAGATACGCCCATTTATGCAAAAATATTCCTACCTTGTAACACTTTTAAGCGAGATAACTCGAAAAAACCTTTTCGGTCTTTCCGCACCGGCCGAACTTCTTCAAAGTCCCAATGTCCCGTCGCACAGTTCCGTTTCTAGAAAACCTTCCATCGACCAAATAAACGCTTAATCCCGACGTAAAACGTCGAGATACGTCCATTTATGCAAAAATATTCCTACCTTATAACACTTTTAAGCGAGATAACTCGAAAAATCGTTTTCGGTCTTTTCGCACCGGCCGAACTTCTTCAAAGTCCCAACGTCCCGTCGCATAGTTCCGTTTCTAGAAAACGTTCCAGCGACCGAATAAACGCTTAATCACGACGTAAATCGTCGAGATACATCGATTTATGCAAAAACATTCCTACCTTGTACCACTTTTAAGCGAGATAACTCGAAAAAACCTTTTCGGTCTTTTCGCACCGGCCGAACTTCTTCAAAGTCCCAACGTCCCGTCGCATAGTTCCGTTTCTAGAAAACGTTCCAGCGACCAAATAAACGCTTAATACCGACGTAAAACGTCGAGATACATCGATTTATGCAAAAACATTCCTACCTTGTAACACTTTTAAGCGAGGTAACTCGAAAAAACCTTTTCGGTCTTTTCGCACCGGCCGAACTTCTTCAAAGTCCCAACGTCCCGTCGCATAGTTCCGTTTCTAGAAAACGTTCCAGCGACCAAATAAACGCTTAATCCCGACGTAAAACGTCGAGATACGTCCATTTATGCAAAAATATTCCTACCTTGTAACACTTTTAAGCGAGATAACTCGAAAAAACCTTTTCGGTCTTTTCGCACCGGCCGAACTTCTTCAAAGTCCCAACGTCCCGTCGCATAGTTCCGTTTATAGAAAACGTTCCATCGACCAAATAAACGCTTAATCCCGACGTAAAACGTCGAGATACATCGATTTATGCAAAAACATTCCTACCTTGTAACACTTTTAAGCGAGATAACTCGAGAAAACCTTTTCGGTCTTTTCGAACCGGCCGAACTTCTTCAAAGTCCCAACGTCCCGTCGCATAGTTCCGTTTCTAGGAAACGTTCCAGCGACCAAATAAACGCTTAATCCCGACGTAAAACGTCGAGATACGTCCATTTATGCAAAAATATTCCTACCTTGTAACACTTTTAAGCGAGATAACTCGAAAAAACCTTTTCGGTCTTTTCGCACCGGCCGAACATCTTCAAAGTCCCAACATCCCGACGCATAGTTCCGTTTCTAGAAAACGTTCCAGCGACCAAATAAACGCTTAATCCCGACGTAAAACGTCGAGATACGTCCATTTATGCAAAAATATTCCTACCTTGTAACACTTTATGCGAGATAACTCGAAAAAACCTATTCGGTCTTTTCGCACCGGCCGAACTTCTTCAAAGTCCCAACGTCCCGTCGCATAGTTCCGTTTCTAGAAAACGTTCCAGCGACCAAATAAACGCTTAATACCGACGTAAAACGTCGAGATACATCGATTTATGCAAAAACATTCCTACCTTGTAACACTTTTAAGCGAGATAACTCGAAAAAACCTTTTCGGTCTTTTCGCACCGGCCGAACTTCTTCAAAGTCCCAACGTCCCGTCGCATAGTTTCGTTTCTAGAAAACGTTCCAGCGACCAAATAAACGCTTAATCCCGACGTAAAACGTCGAGATACGTCCATTTATGCAAAAATATTCCTACCTTGTAACACTTTTAAGCGACATAACTCGAAAAAACGTGTTCAATACGGAAATTTATCCAAGTCCCAACGAAAAAATCGAAACTTTGTAGAAGGTCTTGGGGACGACATAAACGCTTAATCCCGACGTAAAACGTCGAGATACATCGATTTATGCAAAAACATTCCTACCTTGTAACACTTTTAAGCGAGATAACTCGAAAAAACCTTTTCGGTCTTTTCGCACCGGCCGAACTTCTTCAAAGTCCCAACGTCCCGTCGCATAGTTCCGTTTCTAGAAAACGTTCCAGCGACCAAATAAACGCTTAATCCCGACGTAAAACGTCGAGATACATCGATTTATGCAAAAACATTCCTACCTTGTAACACTTTTAAGCGAGATAACTCGAAAAAACCTTTTCGGTCTTTCCGCACCGGCCGAACTTCTTCAAAGTCCCAATGTCCCGTCGCACAGTTCCGTTTCTAGAAAACCTTCCAGCGACCAAATAAACGCTTAATCCCGACGTAAAACGTCGAGATACGTCCATTTATGCAAAAATATTCCTACCTTATAACACTTTTAAGCGAGATAACTCGAAAAATCCTTTTCGGTCTTTTCGCACCGGCCGAACTTCTTCAAAGTCCCAACGTCCCGTCGCATAGTTCCGTTTCTAGAAAACGTTCCAGCGACCAAATAAACGCTTAATCCCGACGTAAAACGTCGAGATACATCGATTTATGCAAAAACATTCCTACCTTGTACCACTTTTAAGCGAGATAACTCGAAAAAACCTTTTCGGTCTTTTCGCACCGGCCGAACTTCTTCAAAGTCCCAACGTCCCGTCGCATAGTTCCGTTTATAGAAAACGTTCCATCGACCAAATAAACGCTTAATCCCGACGTAAAACGTCGAGATACATCGATTTATGCAAAAACATTCCTACCTTGTAACACTTTTAAGCGAGATAACTCGAGAAAACCTTTTCGGTCTTTTCGAACCGGCCGAACTTCTTCAAAGTCCCAACGTCCCGTCGCATAGTTCCGTTTCTAGGAAACGTTCCAGCGACCAAATAAACGCTTAATCCCGACGTAAAACGTCGAGATACGTCCATTTATGCAAAAATATTCCTACCTTGTAACACTTTTAAGCGAGATAACTCGAAAAAACCTTTTCGGTCTTTTCGCACCGGCCGAACTTCTTCAAAGTCCCAACATCCCGACGCATAGTTCCGTTTCTAGAAAACGTTCCAGCGACCAAATAAACGCTTAATCCCGACGTAAAACGTCGAGATACGTCCATTTATGCAAAAATATTCCTACCTTGTAACACTTTATGCGAGATAACTCGAAAAAACCTATTCGGTCTTTTCGCACCGGCCGAACTTCTTCAAAGTCCCAACGTCCCGTCGCATAGTTCCGTTTCTAGAAAACGTTCCAGCGACCAAATAAACGCTTAATACCGACGTAAAACGTCGAGATACATCGATTTATGCAAAAACATTCCTACCTTGTAACACTTTTAAGCGAGATAACACGAAAAAACCTTTTCGGTCTTTTCGCACCGGCCGAACTTCTTCAAAGTCCCAACGTCCCGTCGCATAGTTTCGTTTCTAGAAAACGTTCCAGCGACCAAATAAACGCTTAATCCCGACGTAAAACGTCGAGATACGTCCATTTATGCAAAAATATTCCTACCTTGTAACACTTTTAAGCGACATAACTCGAAAAAACGTGTTCAATACGGAAATTTTTCCAAGTCCCAACGAAAAAATCGAAACTTTGTAGAAGGTCTTGGGGACGACATAAACGCTTAATCCCGACGTAAAACGTCGAGATACATCGATTTATGCAAAAACATTCCTACCTTGTAACACTTTTAAGCGAGATAACTCGAAAAAACCTTTTCGGTCTTTTCGCACCGGCCGAACTTCTTCAAAGTCCCAACGTCCCGTCGCATAGTTCCGTTTCTAGAAAACGTTCCAGCGACCAAATAAACGCTTAATCCCGACGTAAAACGTCGAGATACATCGATTTATGCAAAAACATTCCTACCTAGTAACACTTTTAAGCGAGATAACTCGAAAAAACCTTTTCGGTCTTTCCGCACCGGCCGAACTTCTTCAAAGTCCCAATGTCCCGTCGCACAGTTCCGTTTCTAGAAAACCTTCCAGCGACCAAATAAACGCTTAATCCCGACGTAAAACGTCGAGATACGTCCATTTATGCAAAAATATTCCTACCTTATAACACTTTTAAGCGAGATAACTCGAAAAATCCTTTTCGGTCTTTTCGCACCGGCCGAACTTCTTCAAAGTCCCAACGTCCCGTCGCATAGTTCCGTTTCTAGAAAACGTTCCAGCGACCAAATAAACGCTTAATCCCGACGTAAAACGTCGAGATACATCGATTTATGCAAAAACATTCCTACCTTGTACCACTTTTAAGCGAGATAACTCGAAAAAAACCTTTTCGGTCTTTTCGCACCGGCCGAACTTCTTCAAAGTCCCAACGTCCCGTCGCATAGTTCCGTTTCTAGAAAACGTTCCAGCGACCAAATAAACGCTTAATCCCGACGTAAAACGTCGAGATACGTCCATTTATGCAAAAATATTCCTACCTTGTAACACTTTTAAGCGAGATAACTCGAAAAAACCTTTTCGGTCTTTTCGCACCGGCCGAACTTCTTCAAAGTCCCAACGTCCCGTCGCATAGTTCCGTTTCTAGAAAACGTTCCAGCGACCAAATAAACGCTTAATACCGACGTAAAACGTCGAGATACATCGATTTATGCAAAAACATTCCTACCTTGTAACACTTTTAAGCGAGATAACTCGAAAAAACCTTTTCGGTCTTTCCGCACCGGCCGAACTTCTTCAAAGTCCCAATGTCCCGTCGCACAGTTCCGTTTCTAGAAAACCTTCCAGCGACCAAATAAACGCTTAATCCCGACGTAAAACGTCGAGATACGTCCATTTATGCAAAAATATTCCTACCTTATAACACTTTTAAGCGAGATAACTCGAAAAATCCTTTTCGGTCTTTTCGCACCGGCCGAACTTCTTCAAAGTCCCAACGTCCCGTCGCATAGTTCCGATTCTAGAAAACGTTCCAGCGACCAAATAAACGCTTAATCCCGACGTAAAACGTCGAGATACATCGATTTATGCAAAAACATTCCTACCTTGTACCACTTTTAAGCGAGATAACTCGAAAAAACCTTTTCGGTCTTTTCGCACCGGCCGAACTTCTTCAAAGTCCCAACGTCCCGTCGCATAGTTCCGTTTCTAGAAAACGTTCCAGCGACCAAATAAACGCTTAATCCCGACGTAAAACGTCGAGATACGTCCATTTATGCAAAAATATTCCTACCTTGTAACACTTTTAAGCGACATAACTCGAAAAAACGTGTTCAATACGGAAATTTTTCCAAGTCCCAACGAAAAAATCGAAACTTTGTAGAAGGTCTTGGGGACGACATAAACGCTTAATCCCGACGTAAAACGTCGAGATACATCGATTTATGCAAAAACATTCCTACCTTGTAACACTTTTAAGCGAGATAACTCGAAAAAACCTTTTCGGTCTTTTCGCACCGGCCGAACTTCTTCAAAGTCCCAACGTCCCGTCGCATAGTTCCGTTTCTAGAAAACGTTCCAGCGACCAAATAAACGCTTAATCCCGACGTAAAACGTCGAGATACATCGATTTATGCAAAAACATTCCTACCTTGTAACACTTTTAAGCGAGATAACTCGAAAAAACCTTTTCGGTCTTTCCGCACCGGCCGAACTTCTTCAAAGTCCCAATGTCCCGTCGCACAGTTCCGTTTCTAGAAAACCTTCCAGCGACCAAATAAACGCTTAATCCCGACGTAAAACGTCGAGATACGTCCATTTATGCAAAAATATTCCTACCTTATAACACTTTTAAGCGAGATAACTCGAAAAATCCTTTTCGGTCTTTTCGCACCGGCCGAACTTCTTCAAAGTCCCAACGTCCCGTCGCATAGTTCCGTTTCTAGAAAACGTTCCAGCGACCAAATAAACGCTTAATCCCGACGTAAAACGTCGAGATACATCGATTTATGCAAAAACATTCCTACCTTGTACCACTTTTAAGCGAGATAACTCGAAAAAACCTTTTCGGTCTTTTCGCACCGGCCGAACTTCTTCAAAGTCCCAACGTCCCGTCGCATAGTTCCGTTTCTAGAAAACGTTCCAGCGACCAAATAAACGCTTAATCCCGACGTAAAACGTCGAGATACGTCCATTTATGCAAAAATATTCCTACCTTGTAACACTTTTAAGCGAGATAACTCGAAAAAACCTTTTCGGTCTTTTCGCACCGGCCGAACTTCTTCAAAGTCCCAACGTCCCGTCGCATAGTTCCGTTTCTAGAAAACGTTCCAGCGACCAAATAAACGCTTAATACCGACGTAAAACGTCGAGATACATCGATTTATACAAAAACATTCCTACCTTGTAACACTTTTAAGCGAGATAACTCGAAAAAACCTTTTCGGTCTTTCCGCACCGGCCGAACTTCTTCAAAGTCCCAATGTCCCGTCGCACAGTTCCGTTTCTAGAAAACCTTCCAGCGACCAAATAAACGCTTAATCCCGACGTAAAACGTCGAGATACGTCCATTTATGCAAAAATATTCCTACCTTATAACACTTTTAAGCGAGATAACTCGAAAAATCCTTTTCGGTCTTTTCGCACCGGCCGAACTTCTTCAAAGTCCCAACGTCCCGTCGCATAGTTCCGATTCTAGAAAACGTTCCAGCGACCAAATAAACGCTTAATCCCGACGTAAAACGTCGAGATACATCGATTTATGCAAAAACATTCCTACCTTGTACCACTTTTAAGCGAGATAACTCGAAAAAACCTTTTCGGTCTTTTCGCACCGGCCGAACTTCTTCAAAGTCCCAACGTCCCGTCGCATAGTTCCGTTTCTAGAAAACGTTCCAGCGACCAAATAAACGCTTAATCCCGACGTAAAACGTCGAGATACGTCCATTTATGCAAAAATATTCCTACCTTGTAACACTTTTAAGCGACATAACTCGAAAAAACGTGTTCAATACGGAAATTTTTCCAAGTCCCAACGAAAAAATCGAAACTTTGTAGAAGGTCTTGGGGACGACATAAACGCTTAATCCCGACGTAAAACGTCGAGATACATCGATTTATGCAAAAACATTCCTACCTTGTAACACTTTTAAGCGAGATAACTCGAAAAAACCTTTTCGGTCTTTCCGCACCGGCCGAACTTCTTCAAAGTCCCAATGTCCCGTCGCACAGTTCCGTTTCTAGAAAACCTTCCAGCGACCAAATAAACGCTTAATACCGACGTAAAACGTCGAGATACATCGATTTATGCAAAAACATTCCTACCTTGTAACACTTCTAAGCGAGATAACTCGAAAAAACCTTTTCGGTCTTTTCGCACCGGCCGAACTTCTTCAAAGTCCCAACGTCTCGTCGCATAGTTCCGTTTCTGGAAAACGTTCCAGCGACCAAATAAACGCTTAATCCCGACGTAAAACGTCGAGATACGTCCATTTATGCAAAAACATTCCTACCTTGTAACACTTTTAAGCAAGATAACTCGAAAAAACCTTTTCGGTCTTTTCGCACCGGCCGAACTTCTTCAAAGTCCCAACGTCCCGTCGCATAGTTCCGTTTCTAGAAAACGTTCCAGCGACCAAATAGACGCTAAATCCCGACGCAAAACGTCGAGATACGTCGATTTATGCAAAAATATTCCTACCTTGTAACACTTTTAAGCGAGATAACTCGAAAAAACGTGTTCAATACGGAAATTTTTCCAAGTCCAAACGAAAAAATCGAAACTTTGTAGAAGGTCTTGGGGACGACATAAACGCTTAATCCCGACGTAAAACGTCGAGATACATCGATTTATGCAAAAACATTCCTACCTTGTAACACTTTTAAGCGAGATAACTCGAAAAAACCTTTTCGGTCTTTTCGCACCGGCCGAACTTCTTCAAAGTCCCAACGTCCCGTCGCATAGTTCCGTTTCTAGAAAACGTTCCAGCGACCAAATAAACGCTTAATCCCGACGTAAAACGTCGAGATACATCGATTTATGCAAAAACATTCCTACCTTGTAACACTTTTAAGCGAGATAACTCGAAAAAACCTTTTCGGTCTTTCCGCACCGGCCGAACTTCTTCAAAGTCCCAATGTCCCGTCGCACAGTTCCGTTTCTAGAAAACCTTCCAGCGACCAAATAAACGCTTAATCCCGACGTAAAACGTCGAGATACGTCCATTTATGCAAAAATATTCCTACCTTATAACACTTTTAAGCGAGATAACTCGAAAAATCCTTTTCGGTCTTTTCGCACCGGCCGAACTTCTTCAAAGTCCCAACGTCCCGTCGCATAGTTCCGTTTCTAGAAAACGTTCCAGCGACCAAATAAACGCTTAATCCCGACGTAAAACGTCGAGATACATCGATTTATGCAAAAACATTCCTACCTTGTAACACTTTTAAGCGAGATAACTCGAAAAAACCTTTTCGGTCTTTCCGCACCGGCCGAACTTCTTCAAAGTCCCAATGTCCCGTCGCACAGTTCCGTTTCTAGAAAACCTTCCAGCGACCAAATAAACGCATAATCCCGACGTAAAACGTCGAGATACGTCCATTTATGCAAAAATATTCCTACCTTATAACACTTTTAAGCGAGATAACTCGAAAAATCCTTTTCGGTCTTTTCGCACCGGCCGAACTTCTTCAAAGTCCCAACGTCCCGTCGCATAGTTCCGTTTCTAGAAAACGTTCCAGCGACCAAATAAACGCTTAATCCCGACGTAAAACGTCGAGATACATCGATTTATGCAAAAACATTCCTACCTTGTAACACTTTTAAGCGAGATAACTCGAAAAAACCTTTTCGGTCTTTCCGCACCGGCCGAACTTCTTCAAAGTCCCAATGTCCCGTCGCACAGTTCCGTTTCTAGAAAACCTTCCAGCGACCAAATAAACGCTTAATCCCGACGTAAAACGTCGAGATACGTCCATTTATGCAAAAATATTCCTACCTTATAACACTTTTAAGCGAGATAACTCGAAAAATCCTTTTCGGTCTTTTCGCACCGGCCGAACTTCTTCAAAGTCCCAACGTCCCGTCGCATAGTTCCGATTCTAGAAAACGTTCCAGCGACCAAATAAACGCTTAATCCCGACGTAAAACGTCGAGATACATCGATTTATGCAAAAACATTCCTACCTTGTACCACTTTTAAGCGAGATAACTCGAAAAAACCTTTTCGGTCTTTTCGCACCGGCCGAACTTCTTCAAAGTCCCAACGTCCCGTCGCATAGTTCCGTTTCTAGAAAACGTTCCAGCGACCAAATAAACGCTTAATCCCGACATAAAACGTCGAGATACGTCCATTTATGCAAAAATATTCCTACCTTATAACACTTTTAAGCGAGATAACTCGAAAAATCCTTTTCGGTCTTTTCGCACCGGCCGAACTTCTTCAAAGTCCCAACGTCCCGTCGCATAGTTCCGTTTCTAGAAAACGTTCCAGCGACCAAATAAACGCTTAATCCCGACGTAAAACGTCGAGATACATCGATTTATGCAAAAACATTCCTACCTTGTACCACTTTTAAGCGAGATAACTCGAAAAAACCTTTTCGGTCTTTTCGCACCGGCCGAACTTCTTCAAAGTCCCAACGTCCCGTCGCATAGTTCCGTTTCTAGAAAACGTTCCAGCGACCAAATAAACGCTTAATCCCGACGTAAAACGTCGAGATACGTCCATTTATGCAAAAATATTCCTACCTTGTAACACTTTTAAGCGAGATAACTCGAAAAAACCTTTTCGGTCTTTTCGCACCGGCCGAACTTCTTCAAAGTCCCAACGTCCCGTCGCATAGTTCCGTTTCTAGAAAACGTTCCAGCGACCAAATAAACGCTTAATCCCGACGTAAAACGTCGAGATACGTCCATTTATGCAAAAATATTCCTACCTTGTAACACTTTATGCGAGATAACTCGAAAAAACCTATTCGGTCTTCTCGCACCGGCCGAACTTCTTCAAAGTCCCAACGTCCCGTCGCATAGTTCCGTTTCTAGAAAACGTTCCAGCGACCAAATAAACGCTTAATACCGACGTAAAACGTCGAGATACATCGATTTATGCAAAAACATTCCTACCTTGTAACACTTCTAAGCGAGATAACTCGAAAAAACCTTTTCGGTCTTTTCGCACCGGCCGAACTTCTTCAAAGTCCCAACGTCTCGTCGCATAGTTCCGTTTCTGGAAAACGTTCCAGCGACCAAATAGACGCTAAATCCCGACGCAAAACGTCGAGATACATCGATTTATGCAAAAATATTCCTACCTTGTAACACTTTTAAGCGAGATAACTCGAAAAAACGTGTTCAATACGGAAATTTTTCCAAGTCCAAACGAAAAAATCGAAACGTTGTAGAAGGTCTTGGGGACGACATAAACGCTTAATCCCGACGTGAAACGTCGAGATACATCGATTTATGCAAAAACATTCCTACCTTGTAACACTTTTAAGCGAGATAACTCGAAAAAACCTTTTCGGTCTTTTCGTACCGGCCGAACTTCTTCAAAGTCCCAACGTCCCGTCGCATAGTTCCGTTTCTAGAAAACGTTCCAGCGACCAAATAAACGCTTAATCCCGACGTAAAACGTCGAGATACGTCCATTTATGCAAAAACATTCCTACCTTGTAACACTTTTAAGCGAGATAACTCGAAAAAACCTTTTCGGTCTTTCCGCACCGGCCGAACTTCTTCAAAGTCCCAATGTCCCGTCGCACAGTTCCGTTTCTAGAAAACCTTCCAGCGACCAAATAAACGCTTAATCCCGACGTAAAACGTCGAGATACGTCCATTTATGCAAAAATATTCCTACCTTATAACACTTTTAAGCGAGATAACTCGAAAAATCCTTTCCGGTCTTTTCGCACCGGCCGAACTTCTTCAAAGTCCCAACGTCCCGTCGCATAGTTCCGTTTCTAGAAAACGTTCCAGCGACCAAATAAACGCTTAATCCCGACGTAAAACGTCGAGATACGTCCATTTATGCAAAAATATTCTTACCTTGTAACACTTTATGCGAGATAACTCGAAAAAACCTATTCGGTCTTTTCGCACCGGCCGAACTTCTTCAAAGTCCCAACGTCCCGTCGCATAGTTCCGTTTCTAGAAAACGTTCCAGCGACCAAATAAACGCTTAATACCGACGTAAAACGTCGAGATACATCGATTTATGCAAAAACATTCCTACCTTGTAACACTTCTAAGCGAGATAACTCGAAAAAACCTTTTCGGTCTTTTCGCACCGGCCGAACTTCTTCAAAGTCCCAACGTCCCGTTGCATAGTTCCGTTTCTAGAAAACATTCCAGCGACCAAATAAACGCTTAATCCCGACGTAAAACGTCGAGATACGTCGATTTATGCAAAAATATTCCTACCTTGTAACACTTTTAAGCGAGATAACTCGAAAAAACGTGTTCAATACGGAAATTTTTCCAAGTCCAAACGAAAAAATCGAAACTTTGTAGAAGGTCTTGGGGACGACATAAACGCTTAATCCCGACGTAAAACGTCGAGATACATCGATTTATGAAAAAACATTCCAACCTTGTAACACTTTTAAGCGAGATAACTCGAAAAAACCTTTTCGGTCTTTTCGCACCGGCCGAACTTTTTCAAAGTCCCAACGTCCCGTCGCATAGTTCCGTTTCTAGAAAACGTTCCAGCGACCAAATAAACGCTTAATCCCGACGTAAAACGTCGAGATACGTCCATTTATGCAAAAATATTCCTACCTTATAACACTTTTAAGCGAGATAACTCGAAAAATCCTTTTCGGTCTTTTCGCACCGGCCTAACTTCTTCAAAGTCCCAACGTCCCGTTGCATAGTTCCGTTTCTAGAAAACGTTCCAGCGACCAAATAAACGCTTAATCCCGACGTAAAACGTCGAGATACGTCGATTTATGCAAAAATATTCCTACCTTGTAACACTTTTAAGCGAGATAACTCGAAAAAACGTGTTCAATACGGAAATTTTTCCAAGTCCAAACGAAAAAATCGAAACTTTGTAGAAGGTCTTGGGGACGACATAAACGCTTAATCCCGACGTAAAACGTCGAGATACATCGATTTATGAAAAAACATTTCAACCTTGTAACACTTTTAAGCGAGATAACTCGAAAAAACCTTTTCGGTCTTTTCGCACCGGCCGAACTTCTTCAAAGTCCCAACGTCCCGTCGCATAGTTCCGTTTCTAGAAAACGTTCCAGCGACCAAATAAACGCTTAATCCCGACGTAAAACGTCGAGATACATCGATTTATGCAAAAACATTCCTACCTTGTAACACTTTTAAGCGAGATAACTCGAAAAAACCTTTTCGGTATTTCCGCACCGGCCGAACTTCTTCAAAGTCCCAATGTCCCGTCGCACAGTTCCGTTTCTAGAAAACCTTCCAGCGACCAAATAAACGCTTAATCCCGACGTAAAACGTCGAGATACGTCCATTTATGCAAAAATATTCCTACCTTATAACACTTTTAAGCGAGATAACTCGAAAAATCCTTTTCGGTCTTTTCGCACCGGCCGAACTTCTTCAGAGTCCCAACGTCCCGTCGCATTGTTCCGTTTCTAGAAAACGTTCCAGCGACCAAATAAACGCTTAATCCCGACGTAAAACGTCGAGATACGTCCATTTATGCAAAAATATTCTTACCTTGTAACACTTTATGCGAGATAACTCGAAAAAACCTATTCGGTCTTTTCGCACCGGCCGAACTTCTTCAAAGTCCCAACGTCCCGTCGCATAGTTCCGTTTCTAGAAAACGTTCCAGCGACCAAATAAACGCTTAATACCGACGTAAAACGTCGAGATACATCGATTTATGCAAAAACATTCCTACCTTGTAACACTTCTAAGCGAGATAACTCGAAAAAACCTTTTCGGTCTTTTCGCACCGGCCGAACTTCTTCAAAGTCCCAACGTCCCGTTGCATAGTTCCGTTTCTAGAAAACGTTCCAGCGACCAAATAGACGCTAAATCCCGACGCAAAACGTCGAGATACGTCGATTTATGCAAAAATATTCCTACCTTGTAACACTTTTAAGCGAGATAACTCGAAAGAACGTGTTCAATACGGAAATTTTTCCAAGTCCAAACGAAAAAATCGAAACTTTGTAGAAGGTCTTGTGGACGACATAAACGCTTAATCCCGACGTAAATCGTCGAGATACATCGATTTATGAAAAATATTCCTACCTTGTAACACTTTTAAGCGAGATAACTCGAAAAAACCTTTTCGGTCTTTTCGCACCGGCCGAACTTCTTCAAAGTCCCAACGTCCCGTCGCATAGTTCCGTTTCTAGAAAACGTTCCAGCGACCAAATAAACGCTTAATCCCGACGTAAAACGTCGAGATACGTCCATTTATGCAAAAATATTCCTACCTTGTAACACTTTTAAGCGAGATAACTTGAAAAAACGTGTTCGATACGGAAATTTTTCCAAGTCCCAACGAAAAAATCGAAACATTGTAGAAGGCCTTGGGGACGACATAAACGCTTAATCCCGACGTAAAACGTCGAGATACATCGATTTATGCAAAAATATTCCTACCTTGTAACACTTTTAAGCGAGATAACTCGAAAAAACCTATTCGGTCTTTTCGCACCGGCCGAACTTCTTCAAAGTCCCAACGTCCCGTCGCATAGTTCCGTTTCTATAAACGTTCCAGCGACCAAATAAACGCTTAATACCGACGTAAAACGTCGAGATACATCGATTTATGCAAAAACATTCCTACCTTGTAACACTTTTAAGCGAGATAACTCGAAAGAACCTTTTCGGTCTTTTCGCACCGGCCGAACTTCTTCAAAGTCCCAACGTCCCGTCGCATAGTTCCGTTTCTAGAAAACGTTCCAGCGACCAAATAAACGCTTAATCCCGACGTAAAACGTCGAGATACATCGATTTATGCAAAAACATTCCTACCTTGTAACACTTTTAAGCGAGATAACTCGAAAAAACCTTTTCGGTCTTTTCGCACCGGCCGAACTTCTTCAAAGTCCCAACGTCCCGTCGCATAGTTCCGTTTCTAGAAAACGTTCCAGCAACCAAATAAGCGCTTAATCCCGACGTAAAACGTCGAGATACGTCGATTTATGCAACAATATTCCTACCTTGTAACACTTTTAAGCGACATAACTCGAAAAAACGTGTTCAATACGGAAATTTTTCCAAGTCCCAACGAAAAAATCGAAACTTTGTAGAAGGTCTTGGGGACGACATAAACGCTTAATCCCGACATAAAACGTCGAGATACATTGGTTTATGCAAAAACATTCCTACCTTGTAACACTTTTAAGCGAGATAACTCGAAAAAACCTTTTCGGTCTTTTCGCACCGGCCGAACTTCTTCAAAGTCCCAACGTCCCGTCGCATAGTTCCGTTTCTAGAAAACGTTCCAGCAACGAAATAAACGCTTAATCCCGCCGTAAAACGTCGAGATACGTCGATTTATGCAAAAATATTCCTACCTTGTAACACTTTTAAGCGAGATAACTCGAAAATCCTATTCGGTCTTTTCGCACCGGCCGAACTTCTTCAAAGTCCCAACGTCCCGTCGCATAGTTCCGTTTCTAGAAAACGTTCCAGCGACCAAATAAACGCTTAATACCGACGGAAAACGTCGAGATACATCGATTTATGCAAAAACATTCCTACCTTGTAACACTTTTAAGCGAGATAACTCGAAAAAACCTTTTCGGTCTTTTCGCACCGGCCGAACTTCTTCAAAGTCCCAACGTCCCGTCGCATAGTTCCGTTTCTAGAAAACGTTCCAGCGACCAAATAGACGCTAAATCCCGACGCAAAACGTCGAGATACGTCGATTTATGCAAAAATATTCCTACCTTGTAACACTTTTAAGCGAGATAACTCGAAAGAACGTGTTCAATACGGAAATTTTTCCAAGTCCAAACGAAAAAATCGAAACTTTGTAGAAGGTCTTGTGGACGACATAAACGCTTAATCCCGACGTAAATCGTCGAGATACATCGATTTATGAAAAATATTCCTACCTTGTAACACTTTTAAGCGAGATAACTCGAAAAAACCTTTTCGGTCTTTTCGCACCGGCCGAACTTCTTCAAAGTCCCAACGTCCCGTCGCATAGTTCCGTTTCTAGAAAACGTTCCAGCGACCAAATAAACGCTTAATCCCGACGTAAAACGTCGAGATACGTCCATTTATGCAAAAATATTCCTACCCTGTAACACTTTTAAGCGAGATAACTTGAAAAAACGTGTTCGATACGGAAATTTTTCCAAGTCCCAACGAAAAAATCGAAACATTGTAGAAGGCCTTGGGGACGACATAAACGCTTAATCCCGACGTAAAACGTCGAGATACATCGATTTATGCAAAAATATTCCTACCTTGTAACACTTTTAAGCGAGATAACTCGAAAAAACCTATTCGGTCTTTTCGCACCGGCCGAACTTCTTCAAAGTCCCAACGTCCCGTCGCATAGTTCCGTTTCTATAAACGTTCCAGCGACCAAATAAACGCTTAATACCGACGTAAAACGTCGAGATACATCGATTTATGCAAAAACATTCCTACCTTGTAACACTTTTAAGCGAGATAACTCGAAAGAACCTTTTCGGTCTTTTCGCACCGGCCGAACTTCTTCAAAGTCCCAACGTCCCGTCGCATAGTTCCGTTTCTAGAAAACGTTCCAGCGACCAAATAAACGCTTAATCCCGACGTAAAACGTCGAGATACATCGATTTATGCAAAAACATTCCTACCTTGTAACACTTTTAAGCGAGATAACTCGAAAAAACCTTTTCGGTCTTTTCGCACCGGCCGAACTTCTTCAAAGTCCCAACGTCCCGTCGCATAGTTCCGTTTCTAGAAAACGTTCCAGCAACCAAATAAGCGCTTAATCCCGACGTAAAACGTCGAGATACGTCGATTTATGCAACAATATTCCTACCTTGTAACACTTTTAAGCGACATAACTCGAAAAAACGTGTTCAATACGGAAATTTTTCCAAGTCCCAACGAAAAAATCGAAACTTTGTAGAAGGTCTTGGGGACGACATAAACGCTTAATCCCGACATAAAACGTCGAGATACATTGGTTTATGCAAAAACATTCCTACCTTGTAACACTTTTAAGCGAGATAACTCGAAAAAACCTTTTCGGTCTTTTCGCACCGGCCGAACTTCTTCAAAGTCCCAACGTCCCGTCGCATAGTTCCGTTTCTAGAAAACGTTCCAGCAACGAAATAAACGCTTAATCCCGCCGTAAAACGTCGAGATACGTCGATTTATGCAAAAATATTCCTACCTTGTAACACTTTTAAGCGAGATAACTCGAAAATCCTATTCGGTCTTTTCGCACCGGCCGAACTTCTTCAAAGTCCCAACGTCCCGTCGCATAGTTCCGTTTCTAGAAAACGTTCCAGCGACCAAATAAACGCTTAATCCCGACGTAAAACGTCGAGATACGTCCATTTATGCAAAAATATTCCTACCTTGTAACACTTTTAAGCGAGATAACTTGAAAAAACGTGTTCGATACGGAAATTTTTCCAAGTCCCAACGAAAAAATCGAAACATTGTAGAAGGCCTTGGGGACGACATAAACGCTTAATCCCGACGTAAAACGTCGAGATACATCGATTTATGCAAAAATATTCCTACCTTGTAACACTTTTAAGCGAGATAACTCGAAAAAACCTATTCGGTCTTTTCGCACCGGCCGAACTTCTTCAAAGTCCCAACGTCCCGTCGCATAGTTCCGTTTCTATAAACGTTCCAGCGACCAAATAAACGCTTAATACCGACGTAAAACGTCGAGATACATCGATTTATGCAAAAACATTCCTACCTTGTAACACTTTTAAGCGAGATAACTCGAAAGAACCTTTTCGGTCTTTTCGCACCGGCCGAACTTCTTCAAAGTCCCAACGTCCCGTCGCATAGTTCCGTTTCTAGAAAACGTTCCAGCGACCAAATAAACGCTTAATCCCGACGTAAAACGTCGAGATACATCGATTTATGCAAAAACATTCCTACCTTGTAACACTTTTAAGCGAGATAACTCGAAAAAACCTTTTCGGTCTTTTCGCACCGGCCGAACTTCTTCAAAGTCCCAACGTCCCGTCGCATAGTTCCGTTTCTAGAAAACGTTCCAGCAACCAAATAAGCGCTTAATCCCGACGTAAAACGTCGAGATACGTCGATTTATGCAACAATATTCCTACCTTGTAACACTTTTAAGCGACATAACTCGAAAAAACGTGTTCAATACGGAAATTTTTCCAAGTCCCAACGAAAAAATCGAAACTTTGTAGAAGGTCTTGGGGACGACATAAACGCTTAATCCCGACATAAAACGTCGAGATACATTGGTTTATGCAAAAACATTCCTACCTTGTAACACTTTTAAGCGAGATAACTCGAAAAAACCTTTTCGGTCTTTTCGCACCGGCCGAACTTCTTCAAAGTCCCAACGTCCCGTCGCATAGTTCCGTTTCTAGAAAACGTTCCAGCAACGAAATAAACGCTTAATCCCGCCGTAAAACGTCGAGATACGTCGATTTATGCAAAAATATTCCTACCTTGTAACACTTTTAAGCGAGATAACTCGAAAATCCTATTCGGTCTTTTCGCACCGGCCGAACTTCTTCAAAGTCCCAACGTCCCGTCGCATAGTTCCGTTTCTAGAAAACGTTCCAGCGACCAAATAAACGCTTAATACCGACGGAAAACGTCGAGATACATCGATTTATGCAAAAACATTCCTACCTTGTAACACTTTTAAGCGAGATAACTCGAAAAAACCTTTTCGGTCTTTTCGCACCGGCCGAACTTCTTCAAAGTCCCAACGTCCCGTCGCATAGTTCCGTTTCTAGAAAACGTTCCAGCGACCAAATAAACGCTTAATACCGACGTAAAACGTCGAGATACGTCCATTTATGCAAAAATATTCCTACCTTGTAACACTTTTAAGCGAGATAACTCGAAAAAACCTTTTCGGTCTTTTCGCACCGGCCGAACTTCTTCAAAGTCCCAACGTCCCGTCGCATAGTTCCGTTTCTAGAAAACGTTCCAGCGACCAAATAAACGCTTATTCCCGACGTAAAACGTCGAGATACGTCCATTTATGCAAAAACATTCCTACCTTGTAACACTTTTAAGCGAGATAACTCGAAAAAACCTTTTCGGTCTTTTCGCACCGGCCGAACTTCTTCAAAGTCCCAACGTCCCGTCGCATAGTTCCGTTTCTAGAAAACGTTCCAGCAACGAAATAAACGCTTAATCCCGCCGTAAAACGTCGAGATACGTCGATTTATGCAAAAATATTCCTACCTTGTAACACTTTTAAGCGAGATAACTCGAAAAAGCCTATTCGGTCTTTTCGCACCGGCCGAACTTCTTCAAAGTCCCAACGTCCCGTCGCATAGTTCCGTTTCTAGAAAACGTTCCAGCGACCAAATAAACGCTTAATACCGACGGAAAACGTCGAGATACATCGATTTATGCAAAAACATTCCTACCTTGTAACACTTTTAAGCGAGATAACTCGAAAAAACCTTTTCGGTCTTTTCGCACCGGCCGAACTTCTTCAAAGTCCCAACGTCCCGTCGCATAGTTCCGTTTCTAGAAAACGTTCCAGCGACCAAATAAACGCTTAATCCCGACGTAAAACGTCGAGATACGTCGATTTATGCAAAAATATTCCTACCTTGTAACACTTTTAAGCGAGATAACTCGAAAAAAACGTGTTCAATACGGAAATTTTTCCAAGTCCAAACGAAAAAATCGAAACTTTGTAGAAGGTCTTGGGGACGACATAAACGCTTAATCCCGACGTAAAACGTCGAGATACATCGATTTATGAAAAAACATTCCTACCTTGTAACACTTTTAAGCGAGATAACTCGAAAAAACCTTTTCGGTCTTTTCGCACCGGCCGAACTTCTTCAAAGTCCCAACGTCCCGTCGCATAGTTCCGTTTCTAGAAAACGTTCCAGCGACCAAATAAACGCTCAATCCCGACGTAAAACGTCGAGATACATCGATTTATGCAAAAACATTCCTACCTTGTAACACTTTTAAGCGAGATAACTCGAAAAAACCTTTTCGGTCTTTTCGCACCGGCCGAACTTCTTCAAAGTCCCAACGTCCCGTCGCATAGTTCCGTTTCTAGAAAACGTTCCAGCGAACAAATAAACGCTTAATCCCGACGTAAAACGTCGAGATACGTCCATTTATGCAAAAATATTCCTACCTTGTAACACTTTTAAGCGAGATAACTTGAAAAAACGTGTTCGATACGGAAATTTTTCCAAGTCCCAACGAAAAAATCGAAACATTGTAGAAGGCCTTGGGGACGACATAAACGCTTAATCCCGACATAAAACGTCGAGATACATTGGTTTATGCAAAAACATTCCTACCTTGTAACACTTTTAAGCGAGATAACTCGAAAAAACCTTTTCGGTCTTTTCGCACCGGCCGAACTTCTTCAAAGTCCCAACGTCCCGTCGCATAGTTCCGTTTCTAGAAAACGTTCCAGCAACGAAATAAACGCTTAATCCCGCCGTAAAACGTCGAGATACGTCGATTTATGCAAAAATATTCCTACCTTGTAACACTTTTAAGCGAGATAACTCGAAAAAGCCTATTCGGTCTTTTCGCACCGGCCGAACTTCTTCAAAGTCCCAACGTCCCGTCGCATAGTTCCGTTTCTAGAAAACGTTCCAGCGACCAAATAAACGCTTAATACCGACGGAAAACGTCGAGATACATCGATTTATGCAAAAACATTCCTACCTTGTAACACTTTTAAGCGAGATAACTCGAAAAAACCTTTTCGGTCTTTTCGCACCGGCCGAACTTCTTCAAAGTCCCAACGTCCCGTCGCATAGTTCCGTTTCTAGAAAACGTTCCAGCGACCAAATAAACGCTTAATACCGACGTAAAACGTCGAGATACGTCGATTTATGCAAAAATATTCCTACCTTGTAACACTTTTAAGCGAGATAACTCGAAAAAACCTTTTCGGTCTTTTCGCACCGGCCGAACTTCTTCAAAGTCCCAACGTCCCGTCGCATAGTTCCGTTTCTAGAAAACGTTCCAGCGACCAAATAAACGCTGAATACCGACGGAAAACGTCGAGATACATCAATTTATGCAAAAACATTCCTACCTTGTAACACTTTTAAGCGAGATAACTCGAAAAAACCTTTTCGGTCTTTTCGCACCGGCCGAACTTCTTCAAAGTCCCAACGTCCCGTCGCATAGTTCCGTTTCTAGAAAACGTTCCAGCGATCAAATAAACGCTTATTCCCGACGTAAAACGTCGAGATACGTCCATTTATGCAAAAACATTCCTACCTTGTAACACTTTTAAGCAAGATAACTCGAAAAAACCTTTTCGGTCTTTTCGCACCGGCCGAACTTCTTCAAAGTCCCAACGTCCCGTTGCATAGTTCCGTTTCTAGAAAACGTTCCAGCGACCAAATAAACGCTTAATCCCGACGTAAAACGTCGAGATACGTCGATTTATGCAAAAATATTCCTACCTTGTAACACTTTTAAGCGAGATAACTCGAAAAAACGTGTTCAATACGGAAATTTTTCCAAGTCCAAACGAAAAAATCGAAACTTTGTAGAAGGTCTTGGGGACGACATAAACGCTTAATCCCGACGTAAAACGTCGAGATACATCGATTTATGAAAAAACATTCCTACCTTGTAACACTTTTAAGCGAGATAACTCGAAAAAACCTTTTCGGTCTTTTCGCACCGGCCGAACTTCTTCAAAGTCCCAACGTCCCGTCGCATAGTTCCGTTTCTAGAAAACGTTCCAGCGACCAAATAAACGCTCAATCCCGACGTAAAACGTCGAGATACATCGATTTATGCAAAAACATTCCTACCTTGTAACACTTTTAAGCGAGATAACTCGAAAAAACCTTTTCGGTCTTTTCGCACCGGCCGAACTTCTTCAAAGTCCCAACGTCCCGTCGCATAGTTCCGTTTCTAGAAAACGTTCCAGCGACCAAATAAACGCTTAATACCGACGGAAAACGTCGAGATACATCGATTTATGCAAAAACATTCCTACCTTGTAACACTTTTAAGCGAGATAACTCGAAAAAACCTTTTCGGTCTTTTCGCACCGGCCGAACTTCTTCAAAGTCCCAACGTCCCGTCGCATAGTTCCGTTTCTAGAAAACGTTCCAGCGACCAAATAAACGCTTAATACCGACGTAAAACGTCGAGATACGTCCATTTATGCAAAAATATTCCTACCTTGTAACACTTTTAAGCGAGATAACTCGAAAAAACCTTTTCGGTCTTTTCGCACCGGCCGAACTTCTTCAAAGTCCCAACGTCCCGTCGCATAGTTCCGTTTCTAGAAAACGTTCCAGCGACCAAATAAACGCTTAATCCCGACGTAAAACGTCGAGATACGTCCATTTATGCAAAAATATTCCTACCTTATAACACTTTTAAGCGAGATAACTCGAAAAATCCTTTTCGGTCTTTTCGCACCGGCCGAACTTCTTCAAAGTCCCAACGTCCCGTCGCATAGTTCCGTTTCTAGAAAACGTTCCAGCAACCAAATAAACGCTTAATCCCGACGTAAAACGTCGAGATACGTCCATTTATGCAAAAATATTCCTACCTTGTAACACTTTTAAGCGAGATAACTCGAAAAAACCTTTTCGGTCTTTTCGCACCGGCCGAACTTCTTCAAAGTCCCAACGTCCCGTCGCATAGTTCCGTTTCTAGAAAACGTTCCAGCGACCAAATAAACGCTCAATCCCGACGTAAAACGTCGAGATACATCGATTTATGCAAAAACATTCCTACCTTGTAACACTTTTAAGCGAGATAACTCGAAAAAACCTTTTCGGTCTTTTCGCACCGGCCGAACTTCTTCAAAGTCCCAACGTCCCGTCGCATAGTTCCGTTTCTAGAAAACGTTCCAGCGAACAAATAAACGCTTAATCCCGACGTAAAACGTCGAGATACGTCCATTTATGCAAAAATATTCCTACCTTGTAACACTTTTAAGCGAGATAACTTGAAAAAACGTGTTCGATACGGAAATTTTTCCAAGTCCCAACGAAAAAATCGAAACATTGTAGAAGGCCTTGGGGACGACATAAACGCTTAATCCCGACATAAAACGTCGAGATACATTGGTTTATGCAAAAACATTCCTACCTTGTAACACTTTTAAGCGAGATAACTCGAAAAAACCTTTTCGGTCTTTTCGCACCGGCCGAACTTCTTCAAAGTCCCAACGTCCCGTCGCATAGTTCCGTTTCTAGAAAACGTTCCAGCAACGAAATAAACGCTTAATCCCGCCGTAAAACGTCGAGATACGTCGATTTATGCAAAAATATTCCTACCTTGTAACACTTTTAAGCGAGATAACTCGATAAAGCCTATTCGGTCTTTTCGCACCGGCCGAACTTCTTCAAAGTCCCAACGTCCCGTCGCATAGTTCCGTTTCTAGAAAACGTTCCAGCGACCAAATAAACGCTTAATACCGACGGAAAACGTCGAGATACATCGATTTATGCAAAAACATTCCTACCTTGTAACACTTTTAAGCGAGATAACTCGAAAAAACCTTTTCGGTCTTTTCGCACCGGCCGAACTTCTTCAAAGTCCCAACGTCCCGTCGCATAGTTCCGTTTCTAGAAAACGTTCCAGCGACCAAATAAACGCTTAATACCGACGTAAAACGTCGAGATACGTCCATTTATGCAAAAATATTCCTACCTTGTAACACTTTTAAGCGAGATAACTCGAAAAAACCTTTTCGGTCTTTTCGCACCGGCCGAACTTCTTCAAAGTCCCAACGTCCCGTCGCATAGTTCCGTTTCTAGAAAACGTTCCAGCGACCAAATAAACGCTTAATCCCGACGTAAAACGTCGAGATACGTCCATTTATGCAAAAATATTCCTACCTTATAACACTTTTAAGCGAGATAACTCGAAAAATCCTTTTCGGTCTTTTCGCACCGGCCGAACTTCTTCAAAGTCCCAACGTCCCGTCGCATAGTTCCGTTTCTAGAAAACGTTCCAGCAACCAAATAAACGCTTAATCCCGACGTAAAACGTCGAGATACGTCCATTTATGCAAAAATATTCCTACCTTGTAACACTTTTAAGCGAGATAACTCGAAAAAACCTTTTCGGTCTTTTCGCACCGGCCGAACTTCTTCAAAGTCCCAACGTCCCGTCGCATAGTTCCGTTTCTAGAAAACGTTCCAGCGATCAAATAAACGCTTATTCCCGACGTAAAACGTCGAGATACGTCCATTTATGCAAAAACATTCCTACCTTGTAACACTTTTAAGCGAGATAACTCGAAAAAACCTTTTCGGTCTTTTCGCACCGGCCGAACTTCTTCAAAGTCCCAACGTCCCGTTGCATAGTTCCGTTTCTAGAAAACGTTCCAGCGACCAAATAAACGCTTAATCCCGACGTAAAACGTCGAGATACGTCCATTTATGCAAAAATATTCCTACCTTGTAACACTTTTAAGCAAGATAACTCGAAAAAACCTTTTCGGTCTTTTCGCACCGGCCGAACTTCTTCAAAGTCCCAACGTCCCGTTGCATAGTTCCGTTTCTAGAAAACGTTCCAGCGACCAAATAAACGCTTAATCCCGACGTAAAACGTCGAGATACGTCGATTTATGCAAAAATATTCCTACCTTGTAACACTTTTAAGCGAGATAACTCGAAAAAACGTGTTCAATACGGAAATTTTTCCAAGTCCAAACGAAAAAATCGAAACTTTGTAGAAGGTCTTGGGGACGACATAAACGCTTAATCCCGACGTAAAACGTCGAGATACATCGATTTATGAAAAAACATTCCTACCTTGTAACACTTTTAAGCGAGATAACTCGAATAAACCTTTTCGGTCTTTTCGCACCGGCCGAACTTCTTCAAAGTCCCAACGTCCCGTCGCATAGTTCCGTTTCTAGAAAACGTTCCAGCGACCAAATAAACGCTTAATCCCGACGTAAAACGTCGAGATACATCGATTTATGCAAAAACATTCCTACCTTGTAACACTTTTAAGCGAGATAACTCGAAAAAACATTTTCGGTCTTTTCGAACCGGCCGAACTTCTTCAAAGTCCCAACGTCCCGGCGCATAGTTCCGTTTCTAGAAAACGTTCCAGCGACCAAATAAACGCTTAATCCCGACGTAAAACGTCGAGATACGTCGATTTATGCAACAATATTCATACCTTGTAACACTTTTAAGCGACATAACTCGAAAAAACGTGTTCAATACGGAAATTTTTCCAAGTCCCAACGAAAAAATCGAAACTTTGTAGAAGGTCTTGGGGACGACATAAACGCTTAATCCCGACGTAAAACGTCGAGATACATCGATTTATGCAAAAACATTCCTACCTTGTAACACTTTTAAGCGAGATAACTCGAATAAACCTTTTCGGTCTTTTCGCACCGGCCGAACTTCTTCAAAGTCCCAACGTCCCGTCGCATAGTTCCGTTTCTAGAAAACGTTCCAGCGACCAAATAAACGCTTAATCCCGACGTAAAACGTCGAGATACGTCCATTTATGCAAAAATATTCCTACCTTGTAACACTTCATGCGAGATAACTCGAAAAAACCTATTCGGTCTTTTCGCACCGGCCGAACTTCTTCAAAGTCCCAACGTCCCGTCGCATAGTTCCGTTTCTAGAAAACGTTCCAGCGACCAAATAAACGCTTAATCCCGACGTAAAACGTCGAGATACGTCCATTTATGCAAAAATATTCCTACCTTGTAACACTTTATGCGAGATAACTCGAAAAAACCTTTTCGGTCTTTTCGCACCGGCCGAACTTCTTCAAAGTCCCAACGTCCCGTCGCATAGTTCCGTTTCTAGAAAACGTTCCAGCGACCAAATAAACGCTTAATCCCGACGTAAAACGTCGAGATACATCGATTTATGCAAAAACATTCCTACCTTGTAACACTTTTAAGCGAGATAACTCGAAAAAACCTTTTCGGTCTTTTCGCACCGGCCGAACTTCTTCAAAGTCCCAACGTCCCGCCGCATAGTTCCGTTTCTAGAAAACGTTCCAGCGACCAAATAAACGCTTAATCCCGACGTAAAACGTCGAGATACATCGATTTATGCAAAAACATTCCTACCTTGTAACACTTTTAAGCGAGATAACTCGAAAAAACCTTTTCGGTGTTTTCGCACCGGCCGAACTTCTTCAAAGTCCCAACGTCCCGTCGCATAGTTCCTATTCTAGAAAACGTTCCAGCGACCAAATAAACGCTTAATCCCGACGAAAAACGTCGAGATACGTCCATTTATGCAAAAATATTCCTACCTTGTAACACTTTTAAGCGAGATAACTCGAAAAAACCTTTTCGGTCTTTTCGCACCGGCCGAACTTCTTCAAAGTCCCAACGTCCCGTCGCATAGTTCCGTTTCTAGAAATCGTTCCAGCGACCAAATAAACGCTTAACACCGACGTAAAACGTCGAGATACATCGATTTATGCAAAAACATTCCTACCTTGTAACACTTTTAAGCGAGATAACTCGAAAAAACCTTTTCGGTCTTTTCGCACCGGCCGAACTTCTTCAAAGTCCCAACGTCCCGTCGCATAGTTCCGTTTCTAGAAAACGTTCCAGCGACCAAATAAACGCTTAATCCCGACGTAAAACGTCGAGATACGTCCATTTATGCAAAAATATTCCTACCTTGTAACACTTTATGCGAGATAACTCGAAAAAACCTATTCGGTCTTTTCGCACCGGCCGAACTTCTTCAAAGTCCCAACGTCCCGCCGCATAGTTCCGTTTCTAGAAAACGTTCCAGCGACCAAATAAACGCTTAATCCCGACGTAAAACGTCGAGATACGCCCATTTATGCAAAAATATTCCTACCTTGTAACACTTTTAAGCGACATAACTCGAAAAAACGTGATCAATACGGAAATTTTTCCAAGTCCCAACGAAAAAATCGAAACTTTGTAGAAGGTCTTGGGGACGACATAAACGCTTAATCCCGACGTAAAACGTCGAGATACATCGATTTATGCAAAAACATTCCTACCTTGTAACACTTTTAAGCGAGATAACTCGAAAAAACCTTTTCGGTCTTTTCGCACCGGCCGAACTTCTTCAAAGTCCCAACGTCCCGCCGCATAGTTCCGTTTCTAGAAAACGTTCCAGCGACCAAATAAACGCTTAATCCCGACGTAAAACGTCGAGATACGCCCATTTATGCAAAAATATTCCTACCTTGTAACACTTTTAAGCGACATAACTCGAAAAAACGTGATCAATACGGAAATTTTTCCAAGTCCCAACGAAAAAATCGAAACTTTGTAGAAGGTCTTGGGGACGACATAAACGCTTAATCCCGACGTAAAACGTCGAGATACATCGATTTATGCAAAAACATTCCTACCTTGTAACACTTTTAAGCGAGATAACTCGAAAAAACCTTTTCGGTCTTTTCGCACCGGCCGAACTTCTTCAAAGTCCCAACGTCCCGTCGCATAGTTCCGTTTCTAGAAAACGTTCCAGCGATCAAATAAACGCTTATTCCCGACGTAAAACGTCGAGATACGTCCATTTATGCAAAAACATTCCTACCTTGTAACACTTTTAAGCGAGATAACTCGAAAAAACCTTTTCGGTCTTTTCGCACCGGCCGAACTTCTTCAAAGTCCCAACGTCCCGTTGCATAGTTCCGTTTCTAGAAAACGTTCCAGCGACCAAATAAACGCTTAATCCCGACGTAAAACGTCGAGATACGTCCATTTATGCAAAAATATTCCTACCTTGTAACACTTTTAAGCAAGATAACTCGAAAAAACCTTTTCGGTCTTTTCGCACCGGCCGAACTTCTTCAAAGTCCCAACGTCCCGTTGCATAGTTCCGTTTCTAGAAAACGTTCCAGCGACCAAATAAACGCTTAATCCCGACGTAAAACGTCGAGATACGTCGATTTATGCAAAAATATTCCTACCTTGTAACACTTTTAAGCGAGATAACTCGAAAAAACGTGTTCAATACGGAAATTTTTCCAAGTCCAAACGAAAAAATCGAAACTTTGTAGAAGGTCTTGGGGACGACATAAACGCTTAATCCCGACGTAAAACGTCGAGATACATCGATTTATGAAAAAACATTCCTACCTTGTAACACTTTTAAGCGAGATAACTCGAATAAACCTTTTCGGTCTTTTCGCACCGGCCGAACTTCTTCAAAGTCCCAACGTCCCGTCGCATAGTTCCGTTTCTAGAAAACGTTCCAGCGACCAAATAAACGCTTAATCCCGACGTAAAACGTCGAGATACATCGATTTATGCAAAAACATTCCTACCTTGTAACACTTTTAAGCGAGATAACTCGAAAAAACCTTTTCGGTCTTTTCGCACCGGCCGAACTTCTTCAAAGTGCCAACGTCCCGTCGCATAGTTCCGTTTCTAGAAAACGTTCCAGCGAACAAATAAACGCTTAATCCCGACGTAAAACGTCGAGATACGTCCATTTATGCAAAAATATTCCTACCTTGTAACACTTTTAAGCGAGATAACTTGAAAAAAAGGGTTCGATACGGAAATTTTTCCAAGTCCCAACGAAAAAATCGAAACATTGTAGAAGGCCTTGGGGACGACATAAACGCTTAATCCCGACATAAAACGTCGAGATACATTGGTTTATGCAAAAACATTCCTACCTTGTAACACTTTTAAGCGAGATAACTCGAAAAAACCTTTTCGGTCTTTTCGCACCGGCCGAACTTCTTCAAAGTCCCAACGTCCCGTCGCATAGTTCCGTTTCTAGAAAACGTTCCAGCAACGAAATAAACGCTTAATCCCGCCGTAAAACGTCGAGATACGTCGATTTATGCAAAAATATTCCTACCTTGTAACACTTTTAAGCGAGATAACTCGAAAAAGCCTATTCGGTCTTTTCGCACCGGCCGAACTTCTTCAAAGTCCCAACGTCCCGTCGCATAGTTCCGTTTCTAGAAAACGTTCCAGCGACCAAATAAACGCTTAATACCGACGGAAAACGTCGAGATACATCGATTTATGCAAAAACATTCCTACCTTATAACACTTTTAAGCGAGATAACTCGAAAAAACCTTTTCGGTCTTTTCGCACCGGCCGAACTTCTTCAAAGTCCCAACGTCCCGTCGCATAGTTCCGTTTCTAGAAAACGTTCCAGCAACCAAATAAACGCTTAATCCCGACGTAAAACGTCGAGATACGTCCATTTATGCAAAAATATTCCTACCTTGTAACACTTTTAAGCGAGATAACTCGAAAAAACCTTTTCGGTCCTTTCGCACCGGCCGAACTTCTTCAAAGTCCCAACGTCCCGTCGCATAGTTCCGTTTCTAGAAAACGTTCCAGCGACCAAATAAACGCTTATTCCCGACGTAAAACGTCGAGATACGTCCATTTATGCAAAAACATTCCTACCTTGTAACACTTTTAAGCGAGATAACTCGAAAAAACCTTTTCGGTCTTTTCGCACCGGCCGAACTTCTTCAAAGTCCCAACGTCCCGTCGCATAGTTCCGTTTCTAAAAACGTTCCAGCGACCAAATAAACGCTTAATCCCGACGTAAAACGTCGAGATACGCCCATTTATGCAAAAATATTCCTACCTTGTAACACTTTTAAGCGACATAACTCGAAAAAACGTGATCAATACGGAAATTTTTCCAAGTCCCAACGAAAAAATCGAAACTTTGTAGAAGGTCTTGGGGACGACATAAACGCTTTATCCCGACGTAAAACGTCGAGATACATCGATTTATGCAAAAACATTCCTAGCTTGTAACACTTTTAAGCGAGATAACTCGAAAAAACCTTTTCGGTCTTTTCGCACCGGCCGAACTTCTTCAAAGTCCCAACGTCCCGTCGCATAGTTCCGTTTCTAGAAAACGTTCCAGCGACCAAATAAACGCTTAATCCCGACGTAAAACGTCGAGATACATCGATTTATGCAAAAACATTCCTACCTTGTAACACTTTTAAGCGAGATAACTCGAAAAAACATTTTCGGTCTTTTCGAACCGGCCGAACTTCTTCAAAGTCCCAACGTCCCGGCGCATAGTTCCGTTTCTAGAAAACGTTCCAGCGACCAAATAAACGCTTAATCCCGACGTAAAACGTCGAGATACGTCGATTTATGCAACAATATTCATACCTTGTAACACTTTTAAGCGACATAACTCGAAAAAACGTGTTCAATACGGAAATTTTTCCAAGTCCCAACGAAAAAATCGAAACTTTGTAGAAGGTCTTGGGGACGACATAAACGCTTAATCCCGACGTAAAACGTCGAGATACATCGATTTATGCAAAAACATTCCTACCTTGTAACACTTTTAAGCGAGATAACTCGAATAAACCTTTTCGGTCTTTTCGCACCGGCCGAACTTCTTCAAAGTCCCAACGTCCCGTCGCATAGTTCCGTTTCTAGAAAACGTTCCAGCGACCAAATAAACGCTTAATCCCGACGTAAAACGTCGAGATACGTCCATTTATGCAAAAATATTCCTACCTTGTAACACTTCATGCGAGATAACTCGAAAAAACCTATTCGGTCTTTTCGCACCGGCCGAACTTCTTCAAAGTCCCAACGTCCCGTCGCATAGTTCCGTTTCTAGAAAACGTTCCAGCGACCAAATAAACGCTTAATCCCGACGTAAAACGTCGAGATACGTCCATTTATGCAAAAATATTCCTACCTTGTAACACTTTATGCGAGATAACTCGAAAAAACCTTTTCGGTCTTTTCGCACCGGCCGAACTTCTTCAAAGTCCCAACGTCCCGTCGCATAGTTCCGTTTCTAGAAAACGTTCCAGCGACCAAATAAACGCTTAATCCCGACGTAAAACGTCGAGATACATCGATTTATGCAAAAACATTCCTACCTTGTAACACTTTTAAGCGAGATAACTCGAAAAAACCTTTTCGGTCTTTTCGCACCGGCCGAACTTCTTCAAAGTCCCAACGTCCCGCCGCATAGTTCCGTTTCTAGAAAACGTTCCAGCGACCAAATAAACGCTTAATCCCGACGTAAAACGTCGAGATACATCGATTTATGCAAAAACATTCCTACCTTGTAACACTTTTAAGCGAGATAACTCGAAAAAACCTTTTCGGTGTTTTCGCACCGGCCGAACTTCTTCAAAGTCCCAACGTCCCGTCGCATAGTTCCTATTCTAGAAAACGTTCCAGCGACCAAATAAACGCTTAATCCCGACGAAAAACGTCGAGATACGTCCATTTATGCAAAAATATTCCTACCTTGTAACACTTTTAAGCGAGATAACTCGAAAAAACCTTTTCGGTCTTTTCGCACCGGCCGAACTTCTTCAAAGTCCCAACGTCCCGTCGCATAGTTCCGTTTCTAGAAAACGTTCCAGCGACCAAATAAACGCTTAATCGCGACGTAAAACGTCGAGATACGTCCATTTATGCAAAAATATTCCTACCTTGTAACACTTTATGCGAGATAACTCGAAAAAACCTTTTCGGTCTTTTCGCACCGGCCGAACTTCTTCAAAGTCCCAACGTCCCGTCGCATAGTTCCGTTTCTAGAAAACGTTCCAGCGACCAAATAAACGCTTAATCCCGACGTAAAACGTCGAGATACATCGATTTATGCAAAAACATTCCTACCTTGTAACACTTTTAAGCGAGATAACTCGAAAAAACCTTTTCGGTCTTTTCGCACCGGCCGAACTTCTTCAAAGTCCCAACGTCCCGCCGCATAGTTCCGTTTCTAGAAAACGTTCCAGCGACCAAATAAACGCTTAATCCCGACGTAAAACGTCGAGATACATCGATTTATGCAAAAACATTCCTACCTTGTAACACTTTTAAGCGAGATAACTCGAAAAAACCTTTTCGGTGTTTTCGCACCGGCCGAACTTCTTCAAAGTCCCAACGTCCCGTCGCATAGTTCCTATTCTAGAAAACGTTCCAGCGACCAAATAAACGCTTAATCCCGACGAAAAACGTCGAGATACGTCCATTTATGCAAAAATATTCCTACCTTGTAACACTTTTAAGCGAGATAACTCGAAAAAACCTTTTCGGTCTTTTCGCACCGGCCGAACTTCTTCAAAGTCCCAACGTCCCGTCGCATAGTTCCGTTTCTAGAAAACGTTCCAGCGACCAAATAAACGCTTAATCGCGACGTAAAACGTCGAGATACGTCCATTTATGCAAAAATATTCCTACCTTGTAACACTTTATGCGAGATAACTCGAAAAAACCTATTCGGTCTTTTCGCACCGGCCGAACTTCTTCAAAGTCCCAACGTCCCGTCGCATAGTTCCGTTTCTAGAAATCGTTCCAGCGACCAAATAAACGCTTAACACCGACGTAAAACGTCGAGATACATCGATTTATGCAAAAACATTCCTACCTTGTAACACTTTTAAGCGAGATAACTCGAAAAAACCTTTTCGGTCTTTTCGCACCGGCCGAACTTCTTCAAAGTCCCAACGTCCCGTCGCATAGTTCCGTTTCTAGAAAACGTTCCAGCGACCAAATAAACGCTTAATCCCGACGTAAAACGTCGAGATACGTCCATTTATGCAAAAATATTCCTACCTTGTAACACTTTATGCGAGATAACTCGAAAAAACCTATTCGGTCTTTTCGCACCGGCCGAACTTCTTCAAAGTCCCAACGTCCCGCCGCATAGTTCCGTTTCTAGAAAACGTTCCAGCGACCAAATAAACGCTTAATCCCGACGTAAAACGTCGAGATACGCCCATTTATGCAAAAATATTCCTACCTTGTAACACTTTTAAGCGACATAACTCGAAAAAACGTGATCAATACGGAAATTTTTCCAAGTCCCAACGAAAAAATCGAAACTTTGTAGAAGGTCTTGGGGACGACATAAACGCTTAATCCCGACGTAAAACGTCGAGATACATCGATTTATGCAAAAACATTCCTACCTTGTAACACTTTTAAGCGAGATAACTCGAAAAAAACTTTTCGGTCTTTTCGCACCGGCCGAACTTCTTCAAAGTCCCAACGTCCCGCCGCATAGTTCCGTTTCTAGAAAACGTTCCAGCGACCAAATAAACGCTTAATCCCGACGTAAAACGTCGAGATACGCCCATTTATGCAAAAATATTCCTACCTTGTAACACTTTTAAGCGACATAACTCGAAAAAACGTGATCAATACGGAAATTTTTCCAAGTCCCAACGAAAAAATCGAAACTTTGTAGAAGGTCTTGGGGACGACATAAACGCTTAATCCCGACGTAAAACGTCGAGATACATCGATTTATGCAAAAACATTCCTACCTTGTAACACTTTTAAGCGAGATAACTCGAAAAAACCTTTTCGGTCTTTTCGCACCGGCCGAACTTCTTCAAAGTCCCAACGTCCCGTCGCATAGTTCCGTTTCTAGAAAACGTTCCAGCGACCAAATAAACGCTTAATCCCGACGTAAAACGTCGAGATACGTCCATTTATGCAAAAATATTCCTACCTTGTAACACTTTTAAGCGAGATAACTCGAAAAAACCTTTTCGGTCTTTTCGCACCGGCCGAATTTCTTCAAAGTCCCAACGTCCCGTCGCATAGTTCCGTTTCTAGAAAACGTTCCAGCGACCAAATAAACGCTTAATCGCGACGTAAAACGTCGAGATACGTCCATTTATGCAAAAATATTCCTACCTTGTAACACTTTATGCGAGATAACTCGAAAAAACCTATTCGGTCTTTTCGCACCGGCCGAACTTCTTCAAAGTCCCAACGTCCCGTCGCATAGTTCCGTTTCTAGAAAACGTTCCAGCGACCAAATAAACGCTTAATACCGACGTAAAACGTCGAGATACATCGACTTATGCAAAAACATTCCTACCTTGTAACACTTTTAAGCGAGATAACTCGAAAAAACCTTTTCGGTCTTTTCGCACCGGCCGAACTTCTTCAAAGCCCCAACGTCCCGCCGCATAGTTCCGTTTCTAGAAAACGTTCCAGCGACCAAATAAACGCTTAATCCCGACGTAAAACGTCGAGATACGCCCATTTATGCAAAAATATTCCTACCTTGTAACACTTTTAAGCGACATAACTCGAAAAAACGTGATCAATACGGAAATTTTTCCAACTCCCAACGAAAAAATCGAAACTTTGTAGAAGGTCTTGGGGACGACATAAACGCTTAATCCCGACGTAAAACGTCGAGATACGTCCATTTATGCAAAAACATTCCTACCTTGTAACACTTTTAAGCGAGATAACTCGAAAAAACCTTTTCGGTCTTTTCGCACCGGCCGAACTTCTTCAAAGTCCCAACGTCCCGTCGCATAGTTCCGTTTCTAGAAAACGTTCCAGCGACCAAATAAACGCTTAATCCCGACGTAAAACGTCGAGATACGTCCATTTATGCAAAAATATTCCTACCTTGTAACACTTTTAAGCGAGATAACTCGAAAAAACCTTTTCGGTCTTTTCGCACCGGCCGAACTTCTTCAAGGTCCCAACGTCCCGTCGCATAGTTCCGTTTCTAGAAAACGTTCCAGCGACCAAATAAACGCTTAACACCGACGTAAAACGTCGAGATACATCGATTTATGCAAAAACATTCCTACCTTGTAACACTTTTAAGCGAGATAACTCGAAAAAACCTTTTCGGTCTTTTCGCACCGGCCGAACTTCTTCAAAGTCCCAACGTCCCGTCGCATAGTTCCGTTTCTAGAAAACGTTCCAGCGACCAAATAAACGCTTAATCCCGACGTAAAACGTCGATATACGTCCATTTATGCAAAAATATTCCTACCTTGTAACACTTTATGCGAGATAACTCGAAAAAACCTATTCGGTCTTTTCGCACCGGCCGAACTTCTTCAAAGTCCCAACGTCCCGCCGCATAGTTCCGTTTCTAGAAAACGTTCCAGCGACCAAATAAACGCTTAATCCCGACGTAAAACGTCGAGATACGCCCATTTATGCAAAAATATTCCTACCTTGTAACACTTTTAAGCGACATAACTCGAAAAAACGTGATCAATACGGAAATTTTTCCAAGTCCCAACGAAAAAATCGAAACTTTGTAGAAGGTCTTGGGGACGACATAAACGCTTAATCCCGACGTGAAACGTCGAGATACATCGATTTATGCAAAAACATTCCTACCTTGTAACACTTTTAAGCGAGATAACTCGAAAAAACCTTTTCGGTCTTTTCGCACCGGCCGAACTTCTTCAAAGTCCCAACGTCCCGTCGCATAGTTCCGTTTCTAGAAAACGTTCCAGCGACCAAATAAACGCTTAATCCCGACGTAAAACGTCGAGATACGTCCATTTATGCAAAAATATTCCTACCTTGTAACACTTTTAAGCGAGATAACTCGAAAAAACCTTTTCGGTCTTTTCGCACCGGCCGAATTTCTTCAAAGTCCCAACGTCCCGTCGCATAGTTCCGTTTCTAGAAAACGTTCCAGCGACCAAATAAACGCTTAATCGCGACGTAAAACGTCGAGATACGTCCATTTATGCAAAAATATTCCTACCTTGTAACACTTTATGCGAGATAACTCGAAAAAACCTATTCGGTCTTTTCGCACCGGCCGAACTTCTTCAAAGTCCCAACGTCCCGTCGCATAGTTCCGTTTCTAGAAAACGTTCCAGCGACCAAATAAACGCTTAACACCGACGTAAAACGTCGAGATACATCGATTTATGCAAAAACATTCCTACCTTGTAACACTTTTAAGCGAGATAACTCGAAAAAACCTTTTCGGTCTTTTCGCACCGGCCGAACTTCTTCAAAGTCCCAACGTCCCGTCGCATAGTTCCGTTTCTAGAAAACGTTCCAGCGACCAAATAAACGCTTAATCCCGACGTAAAACGTCGAGATACGTCCATTTATGCAAAAATATTCCTACCTTGTAACACTTTATGCGAGATAACTCGAAAAAACCTATTCGGTCTTATCGCACCGGCCGAACTTCTTCAAAGTCCCAACGTCCCGTCGCATAGTTCCGTTTCTAGAAAACGTTCCAGCGACCAAATAAACGCTTAATACCGACGTAAAACGTCGAGATACATCGACTTATGCAAAAACATTCCTACCTTGTAACACTTTTAAGCGAGATAACTCGAAAAAACCTTTTCGGTCTTTTCGCACCGGCCGAACTTCTTCAAAGCCCCAACGTCCCGCCGCATAGTTCCGTTTCTAGAAAACGTTCCAGCGACCAAATAAACGCTTAATCCCGACGTAAAACGTCGAGATACGTCCATTTATGCAAAAATATTCCTACCTTGTAACACTTTTAAGCGACATAACTCGAAAAAACGTGTTCAATACGGAAATTTTTCCAAGTCCCAACGAAAAAATCGAAACTTTGTAGAAGGTCTTGGGGACGACATAAACGCTTAATCCCGACGTAAAACGTCGAGATACATCGATTTATGCAAAAACATTCCTACCTTGTACCACTTTTAAGCGAGATAACTCGAAAAAACCTTTTCGGTCTTTTCGCACCGGCCGAACTTCTTCAAAGTCCCAACGTCCCGTCGCATAGTTCCGTTTCTAGAAAACGTTCCAGCGACCAAATAAACGCTTAATCCCGACGTAAAACGTCGAGATACGTCCATTTATGCAAAAATATTCCTACCTTGTAACACTTTTAAGCGACATAACTCGAAAAAACGTGTTCAATACGGAAATTTTTCCAAGTCCCAACGAAAAAATCGAAACTTTGTAGAAGGTCTTGGGGACGACATAAACGCTTAATCCCGACGTAAAACGTCGAGATACATCGATTTATGCAAAAACATTCCTACCTTGTAACACTTTTAAGCGAGATAACTCGAAAAAACCTTTTCGGTCTTTTCGCACCGGCCGAACTTCTTCAAAGTCCCAACGTCCCGTCGCATAGTTCCGTTTCTAGAAAACGTTCCAGCGACCAAATAAACGCTTAATCCCGACGTAAAACGACGAGATACGTCCATTTATGCAAAAATATTCCTACCTTGTAACACTTTATCCGAGATAACTCGAAAAAACCTATTCGGTCTTTTCGCACCGGCCGAACTTCTTCAAAGTCCCAACGTCCCGTCGCATAGTTCCGTTTCTAGAAAACGTTCCAGCGACCAAATAAACGCTTAATACCGACGTAAAACGTCGAGATACATCGATTTATGCAAAAACATTCCTACCTTGTAACACTTTTAAGCGAGATAACTCGAAAAAACCTTTTCGGTCTTTTCGCACCGGCCGAACTTCTTCAAAGTCCCAACGTCCCGTCGCATAGTTCCGTTTCTAGAAAACGTTCCAGCGACCAAATAAACGCTTAATCCCGACGTAAAACGTCGAGATACGTCCATTTATGCAAAAATATTCCTACCTTGTAACACTTTTAAGCGAGGTAACTCGAAAAAACCTTTTCGGTCTTTTCGCACCGGCCGAACTTCTTCAAAGTCCCAACGTCCCGTCGCATAGTTCCGTTTCTAGAAAACGTTCCAGCGACCAAATAAACGCTTAATCCCGACGTAAAACGTCGAGATACATCGATTTATGCAAAAACATTCCTACCTTGTAACACTTTTAAGCGAGATAACTCGAAAAAACCTTTTCGGTCTTTTCGAACCGGCCGAACTTCTTCAAAGTCCCAACGTCCCGTCGCATAGTTCCGTTTCTAGAAAACGTTCCAGCGACCAAATAAACGCTTAATCCCGACGTAAAACGTCGAGATACGTCCATTTATGCAAAAATATTCCTACCTTGTAACACTTTTAAGCGAGATAACTCGAAAAAACCTTTTCGGTCTTTTCGCACCGGCCGAACTTCTTCAAAGTCCCAACGTCCCGTCGCATAGTTCCGTTTCTAGAAAACGTTCCAGCGACCAAATAAACGCTTAATCCCGACGCAAAACGTCGAGATACGTCCATTTATGCAAAAATATTCCTACCATGTAACACTTTTAAGCGAGATAACTCGAAAAATCCTTTTCGGTCTTTTCGCACCGGCCGAACTTCTTCAAAGTCCCAACGTCCCGTCGCATAGTTCCGTTTCTAGAAAACGGTCCAGCGACCAAATAAACGCTTAATCCCGACGTAAAACGTCGAGATACGTCCATTTATGCAAAAATATTCCTCCCTTGTAACACTTTTAAGCGAGATAACTCGAAAAAACCTTTTCGGTCTTTTCGCACCGGCCGAACTTCTTCAAAGTCCCAACGTCCCGTCGCATAGTTCCGTTTCTAGAAAACGTTCCAGCGACCAAATAAACGCTTAATCCCGACGTAAAACCTCGAAATACGTCCATTTATGCAAAAATATTCCTACCTTGTAACACTTTATGCGAGATAACTCGAAATAACCTATTCGGTCTTTTCGCACCGGCCGAACTTCTTCAAAGTCCCAACGTCCCGTCGCATAGTTCCGTTTCTAGAAAACGTTCCAGCGACCAAATAAACGCTTAATCCCGACGCAAAACGTCGAGATACGTCCATTTATGCAAAAATATTCCTACCATGTAACACTTTTAAGCGAGATAACTCGAAAAATCCTTTTCGGTCTTTTCGCACCGGCCGAACTTCTTCAAAGTCCCAACGTCCCGTCGCATAGTTCCGTTTCTAGAAAACGGTCCAGCGACCAAATAAACGCTTAATCCCGACGTAAAACGTCGAGATACGTCCATTTATGCAAAAATATTCCTCCCTTGTAACACTTTTAAGCGAGATAACTCGAAAAAACCTTTTCGGTCTTTTCGCACCGGCCGAACTTCTTCAAAGTCCCAACGTCCCGTCGCATAGTTCCGTTTCTAGAAAACGTTCCAGCGACCAAATAAACGCTTAATCCCGACGTAAAACGTCGAGATACGTCCATTTATGCAAAAACATTCCTACCTTGTAACACTTTTAAGCGAGATAACTCGAAAAAACCTATTCGGTCTTTTCGCACCGGCCGAACTTCTTCAAAGTCCCAACGTCCCGTCGCATAGTTCCGTTTCTAGAAAACGTTCCAGCGACCAAATAAACGCTTAATCCCGACGTAAAACGTCGAGATACGTCCATTTATGCAAAAACATTCCTACCTTGTACCACTTTTAAGCGAGATAACTCGAAAAAACCTTTTCGGTCTTTTCGCACCGGCCGAACTTCTTCAAAGTCCCAACGTCCCGTCGCATAGTTCCGTTTCTAGAAAACGTTCCAGCGACCAAATAAACGCTTAATCCCGACGTAAAACGTCGAGATACGTCCATTTATGCAAAAATATTCCTACCTTGTAACACTTTTAAGCGACATAACTCGAAAAAACGTGTTCAATACGGAAATTTTTCCAAGTCCCAACGAAAAAATCGAAACTTTGTAGAAGGTCTTGGGGACGACATAAACGCTTAATCCCGACGTAAAACGTCGAGATACATCGATTTATGCAAAAACATTCCTACCTTGTAACACTTTTAAGCGAGATAACTCGAAAAAACCTTTTCGGTCTTTTCGCACCGGCCGAACTTCTTCAAAGTCCCAACGTCCCGTCGCATAGTTCCGTTTCTAGAAAACGTTCCAGCGACCAAATAAACGCTTAATCCCGACGTAAAACGTCGAGATACGTCCATTTATGCAAAAATATTCCTACCTTGTAACACTTTATCCGAGATAACTCGAAAAAACCTATTCGGTCTTTTCGCACCGGCCGAACTTCTTCAAAGTCCCAACGTCCCGTCGCATAGTTCCGTTTCTAGAAAACGTTCCAGCGACCAAATAAACGCTTAATACCGACGTAAAACGTCGAGATACATCGATTTATGCAAAAACATTCCTACCTTGTAACACTTTTAAGCGAGATAACTCGAAAAAACCTTTTCGGTCTTTTCGCACCGGCCGAACTTCTTCAAAGTCCCAACGTCCCGTCGCATAGTTCCGTTTCTAGAAAACGTTCCAGCGACCAAATAAACGCTTAATCCCGACGTAAAACGTCGAGATACGTCCATTTATGCAAAAATATTCCTACCTTGTAACACTTTTAAGCGAGGTAACTCGAAAAAACCTTTTCGGTCTTTTCGCACCGGCCGAACTTCTTCAAAGTCCCAACGTCCCGTCGCATAGTTCCGTTTCTAGAAAACGTTCCAGCGACCAAATAAACGCTTAATCCCGACGTAAAACGTCGAGATACATCGATTTATGCAAAAACATTCCTACCTTGTAACACTTTTAAGCGAGATAACTCGAAAAAACCTTTTCGGTCTTTTCGAACCGGCCGAACTTCTTCAAAGTCCCAACGTCCCGTCGCATAGTTCCGTTTCTAGAAAACGGTCCAGCGACCAAATAAACGCTTAATCCCGACGTAAAACGTCGAGATACGTCCATTTATGCAAAAATATTCCTACCTTGTAACACTTTTAAGCGACATAACTCGAAAAAACGTGTTCAATACGAAAATTTTTCCAAGTCCCAACGAAAAAATCGAAACTTTGTAGAAGGTCTTGGGGACGACATAAACGCTTAATCCCGACGTAAAACGTCGAGATACATCGATTTATGCAAAAACATTCCTACCTTGTAACACTTTTAAGCGAGATAACTCGAAAAAACCTTTTCGGTCTTTTCGCACCGGCCGAACTTCTTCAAAGTCCCAACGTCCCGTCGCATAGTTCCGTTTCTAGAAAACGTTCCAGCGACCAAATAAACGCTTAATCCCGACGTAAAACGTCGAGATACGTCCATTTATGCAAAAATATTCCTACCTTGTAACACTTTTAAGCGAGATAACTCGAAAAAACCTTTTCGGTCTTTTCGCACCGGCCGAACTTCTTCAAAGTCCCAACGTCCCGTCGCATAGTTCCGTTTCTAGAAAACGTTCCAGCGACCAAATAAACGCTTAATCCCGACGCAAAACGTCGAGATACGTCCATTTATGCAAAAATATTCCTACCATGTAACACTTTTAAGCGAGATAACTCGAAAAATCCTTTTCGGTCTTTTCGCACCGGCCGAACTTCTTCAAAGTCCCAACGTCCCGTCGCATAGTTCCGTTTCTAGAAAACGGTCCAGCGACCAAATAAACGCTTAATCCCGACGTAAAACGTCGAGATACGTCCATTTATGCAAAAATATTCCTCCCTTGTAACACTTTTAAGCGAGATAACTCGAAAAAACCTTTTCGGTCTTTTCGCACCGGCCGAACTTCTTCAAAGTCCCAACGTCCCGTCGCATAGTTCCGTTTCTAGAAAACGTTCCAGCGACCAAATAAACGCTTAATCCCGACGTAAAACGTCGAGATACGTCCATTTATGCAAAAACATTCCTACCTTGTAACACTTTTAAGCGAGATAACTCGAAAAAACCTATTCGGTCTTTTCGCACCGGCCGAACTTCTTCAAAGTCCCAACGTCCCGTCGCATAGTTCCGTTTCTAGAAAACGTTCCAGCGACCAAATAAACGCTTAATCCCGACGTAAAACGTCGAGATACGTCCATTTATGCAAAAACATTCCTACCTTGTACCACTTTTAAGCGAGATAACTCGAAAAAACCTTTTCGGTCTTTTCGCACCGGCCGAACTTCTTCAAAGTCCCAACGTCCCGTCGCATAGTTCCGTTTCTAGAAAACGTTCCAGCGACCAAATAAACGCTTAATCCCGACGTAAAACGTCGAGATACGTCCATTTATGCAAAAATATTCCTACCTTGTAACACTTTTAAGCGACATAACTCGAAAAAACGTGTTCAATACGGAAATTTTTCCAAGTCCCAACGAAAAAATCGAAACTTTGTAGAAGGTCTTGGGGACGACATAAACGCTTAATCCCGACGTAAAACGTCGAGATACATCGATTTATGCAAAAACATTCCTACCTTGTAACACTTTTAAGCGAGATAACTCGAAAAAACCTTTTCGGTCTTTTCGCACCGGCCGAACTTCTTCAAAGTCCCAACGTCCCGTCGCATAGTTCCGTTTCTAGAAAACGTTCCAGCGACCAAATAAACGCTTAATCCCGACGTAAAACGTCGAGATACGTCCATTTATGCAAAAATATTCCTACCTTGTAACACTTTATCCGAGATAACTCGAAAAAACCTATTCGGTCTTTTCGCACCGGCCGAACTTCTTCAAAGTCCCAACGTCCCGTCGCATAGTTCCGTTTCTAGAAAACGTTCCAGCGACCAAATAAACGCTTAATACCGACGTAAAACGTCGAGATACATCGATTTATGCAAAAACATTCCTACCTTGTAACACTTTTAAGCGAGATAACTCGAAAAAACCTTTTCGGTCTTTTCGCACCGGCCGAACTTCTTCAAAGTCCCAACGTCCCGTCGCATAGTTCCGTTTCTAGAAAACGTTCCAGCGACCAAATAAACGCTTAATCCCGACGTAAAACGTCGAGATACGTCCATTTATGCAAAAATATTCCTACCTTGTAACACTTTTAAGCGAGGTAACTCGAAAAAAACCTTTTCGGTCTTTTCGCACCGGCCGAACTTCTTCAAAGTCCCAACGTCCCGTCGCATAGTTCCGTTTCTAGAAAACGTTCCAGCGACCAAATAAACGCTTAATCCCGACGTAAAACGTCGAGATACATCGATTTATGCAAAAACATTCCTACCTTGTAACACTTTTAAGCGAGATAACTCGAAAAAACCTTTTCGGTCTTTTCGAACCGGCCGAACTTCTTCAAAGTCCCAACGTCCCGTCGCATAGTTCCGTTTCTAGAAAACGTTCCAGCGACCAAATAAACGCTTAATCCCGACGTAAAACGTCGAGATACGTCCATTTATGCAAAAATATTCCTACCTTGTAACACTTTTAAGCGAGATAACTCGAAAAAACCTTTTCGGTCTTTTCGCACCGGCCGAACTTCTTCAAAGTCCCAACGTCCCGTCGCATAGTTCCGTTTCTAGAAAACGTTCCAGCGACCAAATAAACGCTTAATCCCGACGTAAAACGTCGAGATACGTCCATTTATGCAAAAATATTCCTACCATGTAACACTTTTAAGCGAGATAACTCGAAAAATCCTTTTCGGTCTTTTCGCACCGGCCGAACTTCTTCAAAGTCCCAACGTCCCGTCGCATAGTTCCGTTTCTAGAAAACGGTCCAGCGACCAAATAAACGCTTAATCCCGACGTAAAACGTCGAGATACGTCCATTTATGCAAAAATATTCCTCCCTTGTAACACTTTTAAGCGAGATAACTCGAAAAAACCTTTTCGGTCTTTTCGCACCGGCCGAACTTCTTCAAAGTCCCAACGTCCCGTCGCATAGTTCCGTTTCTAGAAAACGTTCCAGCGACCAAATAAACGCTTAATCCCGACGTAAAACGTCGAGATACGTCCATTTATGCAAAAATATTCCTACCTTGTAACACTTTTAAGCGACATAACTCGAAAAAACGTGTTCAATACGGAAATTTTTCCAAGTCCCAACGAAAAAATCCAAACTTTGTAGAAGGTCTTGGGGACGACATAAACGCTTAATCCCGACGTGAAACGTCGAGATACATCAATTTATGCAAAAACATTCCTACCTTGTAACACTTTTAAGCGAGATAACTCGAAAAAACCTTTTCGGTCTTTTCGCACCGGCCGAACTTCTTCAAAGTCCCAACGTCCCGTCGCATAGTTCCGTTTCTAGAAAACGTTCCAGCGACCAAATAAACGCTTAATCCCGACGTAAAACGTCGAGATACGTCCACTTATGCAAAAATATTCCTACCTTGTAACACTTTTAAGCGAGATAACTCGAAAAAACCTTTTCGGTCTTTTCGCACCGGCCGAACTTCTTCAAAGTCCCAACGTCCCGTCGCATAGTTCCGTTTCTAGAAAACGTTCCAGCGACCAAATAAACGCTTAATACCGACGTAAAACGTCGAGATACATCGATTTATGCAAAAACATTCCTACCTTGTAACACTTTTAAGCGAGATAACACGAAAAAACATTTTCGGTCTTTCCGCACCGGCCGAACTTCTTCAAAGTCCCAATGTCCCGTCGCACAGTTCCGTTTCTAGAAAACCTTCCAGCGACCAAATAAACGCTTAATCCCGACGTAAAACGTCGAGATACATCGATTTATGCAAAAACATTCCTACCTTGTAACACTTTTAAGCGAGATAACTCGAAAAAACCTTTTCGGTCTTTTCGAACCGGCCGAACTTCTTCAAAGTCCCAACGTCCCGTCGCATAGTTCCGTTTCTAGAAAACGTTCCAGCGACCAAATAAACGCTTAATCCCGACGTAAAACGTCGAGATACGTCCATTTATGCAAAAATATTCCTACCTTGTAACACTTTTAAGCGAGATAACTCGAATAAACCTTTTCGGTCTTTTCGCACCGGCCGAACTTCTTCAAAGTCCCAACGTCCCGTCGCATAGTTCCGTTTCTAGAAAACGTTCCAGCGACCAAATAAACGCTTAATCCCGACGTAAAACGTCGAGATACGTCCATTTATGCAAAAATATTCCTACCTTGTAACACTTTTAAGCGAGATAACTCGAAAAAACCTTTTCGGTCTTTTCGCACCGGCCGAACTTCTTCAAAGTCCCAACGTCCCGTCGCATAGTTCCGTTTCTAGAAAACGTTCCAGCGACCAAATAAACGCTTAATCCCGACGTAAAACGTCGAGATACGTCCACTTATGCAAAAATATTCCTACCTTGTAACACTTTTAAGCGAGATAACTCGAAAAAACCTTTTCGGTCTTTTCGCACCGGCCGAACTTCTTCAAAGTCCCAACGTCCCGTCGCATAGTTCCGTTTCTAGAAAGCGTTCCAGCGACCAAATAAACGCTTAATCCCGACGTAAAACGTCGAGATACGTCCATTTATGCAAAAATATTCCTACCTTGTAACACTTTTAAGCGAGATAACTCGAAAAAACCTTTTCGGTCTTTTCGCACCGGCCGAACTTCTTCAAAGTCCCAACGTCCCGTCGCATAGTTCCGTTTCTAGAAAACGTTCCAGCGACCAAATAAACGCTTAATACCGACGTAAAACGTCGAGATACATCGATTTATGCAAAAACATTCCTACCTTGTAACACTTTTAAGCGAGATAACTCGAAAAAACATTTTCGGTCTTTCCGCACCGGCCGATCTTCTTCAAAGTCCCAATGTCCCGTCGCACAGTTCCGTTTCTAGAAAACCTTCCAGCGACCAAATAAACGCTTAATCCCGACGTAAAACGTCGAGATACGTCCATTTATGCAAAAATATTCCTACCTTGTAACACTTTTAAGCGAGATAACTCGAAAAAACATTTTCGGTCTTTCCGCACCGGCCGATCTTCTTCAAAGTCCCAATGTCCCGTCGCACAGTTCCGTTTCTAGAAAACCTTCCAGCGACCAAATAAACGCTTAATCCCGACGTAAAACGTCGAGATACGTCCATTTATGCAAAAATATTCCTACCTTGTAACACTTTTAAGCGAGATAACTCGAAAAAACCTTTTCGGTCTTTTCGCACCGGCCGAACTTCTTCAAAGTCCCAACGTCCCGTCGCATAGTTCCGTTTCTAGAAAACGTTCCAGCGACCAAATAAACGCTTAATCCCGACGTAAAACGTCGAGATACGTCCACTTATGCAAAAATATTCCTACCTTGTAACACTTTTAAGCGAGATAACTCGAAAAAACCTTTTCGGTCTTTTCGCACCGGCCGAACTTCTTCAAAGTCCCAACGTCCCGTCGCATAGTTCCGTTTCTAGAAAGCGTTCCAGCGACCAAATAAACGCTTAATCCCGACGTAAAACGTCGAGATACGTCCATTTATGCAAAAATATTCCTACCTTGTAACACTTTTAAGCGAGATAACTCGAAAAAACCTTTTCGGTCTTTTCGCACCGGCCGAACTTCTTCAAAGTCCCAACGTCCCGTCGCATAGTTCCGTTTCTAGAAAACGTTCCAGCGACCAAATAAACGCTTAATACCGACGTAAAACGTCGAGATACATCGATTTATGCAAAAACATTCCTACCTTGTAACACTTTTAAGCGAGATAACTCGAAAAAACATTTTCGGTCTTTCCGCACCGGCCGATCTTCTTCAAAGTCCCAATGTCCCGTCGCACAGTTCCGTTTCTAGAAAACCTTCCAGCGACCAAATAAACGCTTAATCCCGACGTAAAACGTCGAGATACATCGATTTATGCAAAAACATTCCTACCTTGTAACACTTTTAAGCGAGATAACTCGAAAAAACCTTTTCGGTCTTTTCGAACCGGCCGAACTTCTTCAAAGTCCCAACGTCCCGTCGCATAGTTCCGTTTCTAGAAAACGTTCCAGCGACCAAATAAACGCTTAATCCCGACGTAAAACGTCGAGATACGTCCATTTATGCAAAAATATTCCTACCTTGTAACACTTTTAAGCGACATAACTCGAAGAAACGTGTTCAATACGGAAATTTTTCCAAGTCCCAACGAAAAAATCGAAACTTTGTAGAAGGTCTTGGGGACGACAGAAACGCTTAGTCCCGACGTAAAACGTCGAGATACATCGATTTATGCAAAAACATTCCTACCTTGTAACACTTTTAAGCGAGATAACTCGAAAAATCCTTTTCGGTCTTTTCGCACCGGCCGAACTTCTTCAAAGTCCCAACGTCCCGTCGCATAGTTCCGTTTCTAGAAAACGTTCCAGCGACCAAATAAACGCTTAATCCCGACGTAAAACGTCGAGATACGTCCATTTATGCAAAAATATTCCTACCTTGTAACACTTTTAAGCGAGATAACTCGAAAAAACCTTTTCGGTCTTTTCGCACCGGCCGAACTTCTTCAAAGTCCCAACGTCCCGTCGCATAGTTCCGTTTCTAGAAAACGTTCCAGCGACCAAATAAACGCTTAATCCCGACGTAAAACGTCGAGATACGTCCATTTATGCAAAAATATTCCTACCTTGTAACACTTTTAAGCGACATAACTCGAAAAAACGTGTTCAATACGGAAATTTTTCCAAGTCCCAACGAAAAAATCGAAACTTTGTAGAAGGTCTTGGGGACGACATAAACGCTTAATCCCGACGTAAAACGTCGAGATACATCAATTTATGCAAAAACATTCCTACCTTGTAACACTTTTAAGCGAGATAACTCGAAAAAACCTTTTCGGTCTTTTCGCACCGGCCGAACTTCTTCAAAGTCCCAACGTCCCGTCGCATAGTTCCGTTTCTAGAAAACGTTCCAGCGACCAAATAAACGCTTAATCCCGACGTAAAACGTCGAGATACGTCCTCTTATGCAAAAATATTCCTACCTTGTAACACTTTTAAGCGAGATAACTCGAAAAAACCTTTTCGGTCTTTTCGCACCGGCCGGACTTCTTCAAAGTCCCAACGTCCCGTCGCATAGTTCCGTTTCTAGAAAACGTTCCAGCGACCAAATAAACGCTTAATACCGACGTAAAACGTCGAGATACGTCGATTTATGCAAAAACATTCCTACCTTGTAACACTTTTAAGCGAGATAACACGAAAAAACATTTTCGGTCTTTCCGCACCGGCCGAAGTTCTTCAAAGTCCCAATGTCCCGTCGCACAGTTCCGTTTCTAGAAAACCTTCCAGCGACCAAATAAACGCTTAATCCCGACGTAAAACGTCGAGATACATCGATTTATGCAAAAACATTCCTACCTTGTAACACTTTTAAGCGAGATAACTCGAAAAAACCTTTTCGGTCTTTTCGAACCGGCCGAACTTCTTCAAAGTCCCAACGTCCCGTCGCATAGTTCCGTTTCTAGAAAACGTTCCAGCGACCAAATAAACGCTTTATCCCGACGTAAAACGTCGAGATACGTCCATTTATGCAAAAATATTCCTACCTTGTAACACTTTTAAGCGACATAACTCGAAAAAACGTGTTCAATACGGAAATTTTTCCAAGTCCCAACGAAAAAATCGAAACTTTGTAGAAGGTCTTGGGGACGACAGAAACGCTTAGTCCCGACGTAAAACGTCGAGATACATCGATTTATGCAAAAACATTCCTACCTTCTAACACTTTTAAGCGAGATAACTCGAAATATCCTTTTCGGTCTTTTCGCACCGGCCGAACTTCTTCAAAGTCCCAACGTCCCGTCGCATAGTTCCGTTTCTAGAAAACGTTCCAGCGAACAAATAAACGCTTAATCCCGACGTAAAACGTCGAGATACGTCCATTTATGCAAAAATATTCCTACCTTGTAACACTTTTAAGCGACATAACTCGAAAAAACGTGTTCAATACGGAAATTTTTCCAAGTCCCAAAGAAAAAATCGAAACTTTGTAGAAGGTCTTGGGGACGACAGAAACGCTTAGTCCCGACGTAAAACGTCGAGATACATCGATTTATGCAAAAACATTCCTACCTTGTAACACTTTTAAGCGAGATAACTCGAAAAATCCTTTTCGGTCTTTTCGCACCGGCCGAACTTCTTCAAAGCCCCAACGTCCCGTCGCATAGTTCCGTTTCTAGAAAACGTTCCAGCGAACAAATAAACGCTTAATCCCGACGTAAAACGTCGAGATACGTCCATTTATGCAAAAATATTCCTACCTTGTAACACTTTTAAGCGAGACAACTCGAAAAAACCTTTTCGGTCTTTTCGCACCGGCCGAACTTCTTCAAAGTCCCAACGTCCCGTCGCATAGTTCCGTTTCTAGAAAACGTTCCAGCGACCAAATAAACGCTTAATCCCGACGTAAAACTTCGAGATACGTCCATTTATGCAAAAATATTCCTACCTTATAACACTTTTAAGCGAGATAACTCGAAAAATCCTTTTCGGTCTTTTCGCACCGGCCGAACTTCTTCAAAGTCCCAACGTCCCGTCGCATAGTTCCGTTTCTAGAAAACGTTCCAGCGAACAAATAAACGCTTAATCCCGACGTAAAACGTCGAGATACGTCCATTTATGCAAAAATATTCCTACCTTGTAACACTTTTAAGCGAGACAACTCGAAAAAACGTGTTCAATACGGAAATTTTTCCAAGTCCCAACGAAAAAATCGAAACTTTGTAGAAGGTCTTGGGGACGACAGAAACGCTTAGTCCCGACGTAAAACGTCGAGATACATCGATTTATGCAAAAACATTCCTACCTTGTAACACTTTTAAGCGAGATAACTCGAAAAATCCTTTTCGGTCTTTTCGCACCGGCCGAACTTCTTCAAAGCCCCAACGTCCCGTCGCATAGTTCCGTTTCTAGAAAACGTTCCAGCGAACAAATAAACGCTTAATCCCGACGTAAAACGTCGAGATACGTCCATTTATGCAAAAATATTCCTACCTTGTAACACTTTTAAGCGAGACAACTCGAAAAAACCTTTTCGGTCTTTTCGCACCGGCCGAACTTCTTCAAAGTCCCAACGTCCCGTCGCATAGTTCCGTTTCTAGAAAACGTTCCAGCGACCAAATAAACGCTTAATCCCGACGTAAAACTTCGAGATACGTCCATTTATGCAAAAATATTCCTACCTTATAACACTTTTAAGCGAGATAACTCGAAAAATCCTTTTCGGTCTTTTCGCACCGGCCGAACTTCTTCAAAGTCCCAACGTCCCGTCGCATAGTTCCGTTTCTAGAAAACGTTCCAGCGACCAAATAAACGCTTAATCCCGACGTAAAACGTCGAGATACATCGATTTATGCAAAAACATTCCTACCTTGTAACACTTTTTAGCGAGATAACTCGAAAAAACCTTTTCGGTCTTTTCGCACCGGCCGAACTTCTTCAAAGTCCCAACGTCCCGTCGCATAGTTCCGTTTCTAGAAAACGTTCCAGCGACCAAATAAACGCTTAATCCCGACGTAAAACTTCGAGATACGTCCATTTATGCAAAAATATTCCTACCTTATAACACTTTTAAGCGAGATAACTCGAAAAATCCTTTTCGGTCTTTTCGCACCGGCCGAACTTCTTCAAAGTCCCAACGTCCCGTCGCATAGTTCCGTTTCTAGAAAACGTTCCAGCGACCAAATAAACGCTTAATCCCGACGTAAAACGTCGAGATACATCGATTTATGCAAAAACATTCCTACCTTGTAACACTTTTTAGCGAGATAACTCGAAAAAACCTTTTCGGTCTTTTCGCACCGGCCGAACTTCTTCAAAGTCCCAACGTCCCGTCGCATAGTTCCGTTTCTAGAAAACGTTCCAGCGACCAAATAAACGCTTAATCCCGACGTAAAACGTCGAGATACGTCCATTTATGCAAAAATATTCCTACCTTGTAACACTTTTAAGCGAGATAACTCGAAAAAACCTTTTCGGTCTTTTCGCACCGGCCGAACTTCTTCAAAGTCCCAACGTCCCGTCGCATAGTTCCGTTTCTAGAAAACGTTCCAGCGACCAAATAAACGCTTAATCCCGACGTAAAACGTCGAGATACGTCCATTTATGCAAAAATATTCCTACCTTGTAACACTTTTAAGCGACATAACTCGAAAAAACGTGTTCAATACGGAAATTTTTCCAAGTCCCAACGAAAAAATCGAAACTTTGTAGAAGGTCTTGGGGACGACAGAAACGCTTAGTCCCGACGTAAAACGTCGAGATACATCGATTTATGCAAAAACATTCCTACCTTGTAACACTTTTAAGCGAGATAACTCGAAAAATCCTTTTCGGTCTTTTCGCACCAGCCGAACTTCTTCAAAGCCCCAACGTCCCGTCGCATAGTTCCGTTTCTAGAAAACGTTCCAGCGAACAAATAAACGCTTAATCCCGACGTAAAACGTCGAGATACGTCCATTTATGCAAAAATATTCCTACCTTGTAACACTTTTAAGCGAGACAACTCGAAAAAACCTTTTCGGTCTTTTCGCACCGGCCGAACTTCTTCAAAGTCCCAACGTCCCGTCGCATAGTTCCGTTTCTAGAAAACGTTCCAGCGACCAAATAAACGCTTAATCCCGACGTAAAACTTCGAGATACGTCCATTTATGCAAAAATATTCCTACCTTATAACACTTTTAAGCGAGATAACTCGAAAAATCCTTTTCGGTCTTTTCGCACCGGCCGAACTTCTTCAAAGTCCCAACGTCCCGTCGCATAGTTCCGTTTCTAGAAAACGTTCCAGCGACCAAATAAACGCTTAATCCCGACGTAAAACGTCGAGATACATCGATTTATGCAAAAACATTCCTACCTTGTAACACTTTTTAGCGAGATAACTCGAAAAAACCTTTTCGGTCTTTTCGCACCGGCCGAACTTCTTCAAAGTCCCAACGTCCCGTCGCATAGTTCCGTTTCTAGAAAACGTTCCAGCGACCAAATAAACGCTTAATCCCGACGTAAAACGTCGAGATACGTCCATTTATGCAAAAATATTCCTACCTTGTAACACTTTTAAGCGAGATAACTCGAAAAAACCTTTTCGGTCTTTTCGCACCGGCCGAACTTCTTCAAAGTCCCAACGTCCCGTCGCATAGTTCCGTTTCTAGAAAACGTTCCAGCGACCAAATAAACGCTTAATCCCGACGTAAAACGTCGAGATACGTCCATTTATGCAAAAATATTCCTACCTTGTAACACTTTATGCGAGATAACTCGAAAAAACCTATTCGGTCTTTTCGCACCGGCCGAACTTCTTCAAAGTCCCAACGTCCCGTAGCATAGTTCCGTTTCTCGAAAACGTTCCAGCGACCAAATAAACGCTTAATACCGACGTAAAACGTCGAGATACATCGATTTATGCAAAAACATTCCTACCTTGTAACACTTTTAAGCGAGATAACTCGAAAAAACCTTTTCGGTCTTTTCGCACCGGCCGAACTTCTTCAAAGTCCCAACGTCCCGTCGCATAGTTCCGTTTCTAGAAAACGTTCCAGCGACCAAATAAACGCTTAATCCCGACGTAAAACGTCGAGATACGTCCATTTATGCAAAAATATTCCTACCTTGTAACACTTTTAAGCGAGATAACTCGAAAAAACCTTTTCGGTCTTTTCGCACCGGCCGAACTTCTTCAAAGCCCCAACGTCCCGTCGCATAGTTCCGTTTCTAGAAAACGTTCCAGCGAACAAATAAACGCTTAATCCCGACGTAAAACGTCGAGATACGTCCATTTATGCAAAAATATTCCTACCTTGTAACACTTTTAAGCGAGACAACTCGAAAAAACCTTTTCGGTCTTTTCGCACCGGCCGAACTTCTTCAAAGTCCCAACGTCCCGTCGCATAGTTCCGTTTCTAGAAAACGTTCCAGCGACCAAATAAACGCTTAATCCCGACGTAAAACTTCGAGATACGTCCATTTATGCAAAAATATTCCTACCTTATAACACTTTTAAGCGAGATAACTCGAAAAATCCTTTTCGGTCTTTTCGCACCGGCCGAACTTCTTCAAAGTCCCAACGTCCCGTCGCATAGTTCCGTTTCTAGAAAACGTTCCAGCGACCAAATAAACGCTTAATCCCGACGTAAAACGTCGAGATACATCGATTTATGCAAAAACATTCCTACCTTGTAACACTTTTTAGCGAGATAACTCGAAAAAACCTTTTCGGTCTTTTCGCACCGGCCGAACTTCTTCAAAGTCCCAACGTCCCGTCGCATAGTTCCGTTTCTAGAAAACGTTCCAGCGACCAAATAAACGCTTAATCCCGACGTAAAACGTCGAGATACGTCCATTTATGCAAAAATATTCCTACCTTGTAACACTTTTAAGCGAGATAACTCGAAAAAACCTTTTCGGTCTTTTCGCACCGGCCGAACTTCTTCAAAGTCCCAACGTCCCGTCGCATAGTTCCGTTTCTAGAAAACGTTCCAGCGACCAAATAAACGCTTAATCCCGACGTAAAACGTCGAGATACGTCCATTTATGCAAAAATATTCCTACCTTGTAACACTTTTAAGCGACATAACTCGAAAAAACGTGTTCAATACGGAAATTTTTCCAAGTCCCAACGAAAAAATCGAAACTTTGTAGAAGGTCTTGGGGACGACAGAAACGCTTAGTCCCGACGTAAAACGTCGAGATACATCGATTTATGCAAAAACATTCCTACCTTGTAACACTTTTAAGCGAGATAACTCGAAAAATCCTTTTCGGTCTTTTCGCACCAGCCGAACTTCTTCAAAGCCCCAACGTCCCGTCGCATAGTTCCGTTTCTAGAAAACGTTCCAGCGACCAAATAAACGCTTAATCCCGACGTAAAACGTCGAGATACGTCCATTTATGCAAAAATATTCCTACCTTGTAACACTTTTAAGCGAGATAACTCGAAAAAACCTTTTCGGTCTTTTCGCACCGGCCGAACTTCTTCAAAGTCCCAACGTCCCGTCGCATAGTTCCGTTTCTAGAAAACGTTCCAGCGACCAAATAAACGCTTAATCCCGACGTAAAACGTCGAGATACGTCCATTTATGCAAAAATATTCCTACCTTGTAACACTTTTAAGCGAGATAACTCGAAAAAACCTTTTCGGTCTTTTCGCACCGGCCGAACTTCTTCAAAGTCCCAACGTCCCGACGCATAGTTCCGTTTCTAGAAAACGTTCCAGCGACCAAATAAACGCTTAATCCCGACGTAAAACGTCGAGATACATGGATTTATGCAAAAACATTCCTACCTTGTAACACTTTTAAGCGAGATAACTCGAAAAAACCTTTTCGGTCTTTTCGAACCGGCCGAACTTCTTCAAAGTCCCAACGTCCCGTCGCATAGTTCCGTTTCTAGAAAACGTTCCAGCGACCAAATAAACGCTTAATCCCGACGTAAAACGTCGAGATACGTCCATTTATGCAAAAATATTCCTACCTTGTAACACTTTTAAGCGACATAACTCGAAAAAACGTGTTCAATACGGAAATTTTTCCAAGTCCCAACGAAAAAATCGAAAGTTTGTAGAAGGTCTTGGGGACGACATAAACGCTTAATCCCGACGTAAAACGTCGAGATACATCGATTTATGCAAAAACATTCCTACCTTGTAACACTTTTAAGCGAGATAACTCGAAAAAACCTTTTCGGTCTTTTCGCACCGGCCGAACTTCTTCAAAGTCCCAACGTCCCGTCGCATAGTTCCGTTTCTAGAAAACGTTCCAGCGACCAAATAAACGCTTAATCCCGACGTAAAACGTCGAGATACGTCCACTTATGCAAAAACATTCCTACCTTGTAACACTTTTAAGCGAGATAACTCGAAAAATCCTTTTCGGTCTTTTCGCACCGGCCGAACTTCTTCAAAGTCCCAACGTCCCGTCGCATAGTTCCGTTTCTAGAAAACGTTCCAGCGACCAAATAAACGCTTAATACCGACGTAAAACGTCGAGATACATCGATTTATGCAAAAACATTCCTACCTTGTAACACTTTTAAGCGAGATAACTCGAAAAAACATTTTCGGTCTTTCCGCACCGGCCGATCTTCTTCAAAGTCCCAATGTCCCGTCGCACAGTTCCGTTTCTAGAAAACCTTCCAGCGACCAAATAAACGCTTAATCCCGACGTAAAACGTCGAGATACATCGATTTATGCAAAAACATTCCTACCTTGTAACACTTTTAAACGAGATAACTCGAAAAAACCTTTTCGGTCTTTTCGAACCGGCCGAACTTCTTCAAAGTCCCAACGTCCCGTCGCATAGTTCCGTTTCTAGAAAACGTTCCAGCGACCAAATAAACGCTTAATCCCGACGTAAAACGTCGAGATACGTCCATTTATGCAAAAATATTCCTACCTTGTAACACTTTTAAGCGACATAACTCGAAAAAACGTGTTCAATACGGAAATTTTTCCAAGTCCCAACGAAAAAATCGAAACTTTGTAGAAGGTCTTGGGGACGACAGAAACGCTTAGTCCCGACGTAAAACGTCGAGATACATCGATTTATGCAAAAACATTCCTACCTTGTAACACTTTTAAGCGAGATAACTCGAAAAATCCTTTTCGGTCTTTTCGCACCGGCCGAACTTCTTCAAAGTCCCAACGTCCCGTCGCATAGTTCCGTTTCTAGAAAACGTTCCAGCGACCAAATAAACGCTTAATCCCGACGTAAAACGTCGAGATACATCGATTTATGCAAAAACATTCCTACCTTGTAACACTTTTTAGCGAGATAACTCGAAAAAACCTTTTCGGTCTTTTCGCACCGGCCGAACTTCTTCAAAGTCCCAACGTCCCGTCGCATAGTTCCGTTTCTAGAAAACGTTCCAGCGACCAAATAAACGCTTAATCCCGACGTAAAACGTCGAGATACGTCCATTTATGCAAAAGTATTCCTACCTTGTAACACTTTATGCGAGATAACTCGAAAAAACCTATTCGGTCTTTTCGCACCGGCCGAACTTCTTCAAAGTCCCAACGTCCCGTAGCATAGTTCCGTTTCTCGAAAACGTTCCAGCGACCAAATAAACGCTTAATACCGACGTAAAACGTCGAGATACATCGATTTATGCAAAAACATTCCTACCTTGTAACACTTTTAAGCGAGATAACTCGAAAAAACCTTTTCGGTCTTTTCGCACCGGCCGAACTTCTTCAAAGTCCCAACGTCCCGTCGCATAGTTCCGTTTCTAGAAAACGTTCCAGCGACCAAATAAACGCTTAATCCCGACGTAAAACGTCGAGATACGTCCATTTATGCAAAAATATTCCTACCTTGTAACACTTTTAAGCGAGATAACTCGAAAAAACATTTTCGTTCTTTCCGCACCGGCCGATCTTCTTCAAAGTCCCAACGTCCCGTCGCATAGTTCCGTTTCTAGAAAACGTTCCAGCGACCAAATAAACGCTTAATCCCGACGTAAAACGTCGAGATACATCGATTTATGCAAAAACATTCCTACCTTGTAACACTTTTTAGCGAGATAACTCGAAAAAACCTTTTCGGTCTTTTCGCACCGGCCGAACTTCTTCAAAGTCCCAACGTCCCGTCGCATAGTTCCGTTTCTAGAAAACGTTCCAGCGACCAAATAAACGCTTAATCCCGACGTAAAACGTCGAGATACGTCCATTTATGCAAAAATATTCCTACCTTGTAACACTTTTAAGCGAGATAACTCGAAAAAACCTTTTCGGTCTTTTCGCACCGGCCGAACTTCTTCAAAGTCCCAACGTCCCGTCGCATAGTTCCGTTTCTAGAAAACGTTCCAGCGACCAAATAAACGCTTAATCCCGACGTAAAACGTCGAGATACGTCCATTTATGCAAAAATATTCCTACCTTGTAACACTTTTAAGCGACATAACTCGAAAAAACGTGTTCAATACGGAAATTTTTCCAAGTCCCAACGAAAAAATCGAAACTTTGTAGAAGGTCTTGGGGACGACAGAAACGCTTAGTCCCGACGTAAAACGTCGAGATACATCGATTTATGCAAAAACATTCCTACCTTGTAACACTTTTAAGCGAGATAACTCGAAAAATCCTTTTCGGTCTTTTCGCACCAGCCGAACTTCTTCAAAGCCCCAACGTCCCGTCGCATAGTTCCGTTTCTAGAAAACGTTCCAGCGACCAAATAAACGCTTAATCCCGACGTAAAACGTCGAGATACGTCCATTTATGCAAAAATATTCCTACCTTGTAACACTTTTAAGCGAGATAACTCGAAAAAACCTTTTCGGTCTTTTCGCACCGGCCGAACTTCTTCAAAGTCCCAACGTCCCGTCGCATAGTTCCGTTTCTAGAAAACGTTCCAGCGACCAAATAAACGCTTAATCCCGACGTAAAACGTCGAGATACGTCCATTTATGCAAAAATATTCCTACCTTGTAACACTTTTAAGCGAGATAACTCGAAAAAACCTTTTCGGTCTTTTCGCACCGGCCGAACTTCTTCAAAGTCCCAACGTCCCGACGCATAGTTCCGTTTCTAGAAAACGTTCCAGCGACCAAATAAACGCTTAATCCCGACGTAAAACGTCGAGATACATGGATTTATGCAAAAACATTCCTACCTTGTAACACTTTTAAGCGAGATAACTCGAAAAAACCTTTTCGGTCTTTTCGAACCGGCCGAACTTCTTCAAAGTCCCAACGTCCCGTCGCATAGTTCCGTTTCTAGAAAACGTTCCAGCGACCAAATAAACGCTTAATCCCGACGTAAAACGTCGAGATACGTCCATTTATGCAAAAATATTCCTACCTTGTAACACTTTTAAGCGACATAACTCGAAAAAACGTGTTCAATACGGAAATTTTTCCAAGTCCCAACGAAAAAATCGAAAGTTTGTAGAAGGTCTTGGGGACGACATAAACGCTTAATCCCGACGTAAAACGTCGAGATACATCGATTTATGCAAAAACATTCCTACCTTGTAACACTTTTAAGCGAGATAACTCGAAAAAACCTTTTCGGTCTTTTCGCACCGGCCGAACTTCTTCAAAGTCCCAACGTCCCGTCGCATAGTTCCGTTTCTAGAAAACGTTCCAGCGACCAAATAAACGCTTAATCCCGACGTAAAACGTCGAGATACGTCCACTTATGCAAAAACATTCCTACCTTGTAACACTTTTAAGCGAGATAACTCGAAAAATCCTTTTCGGTCTTTTCGCACCGGCCGAACTTCTTCAAAGTCCCAACGTCCCGTCGCATAGTTCCGTTTCTAGAAAACGTTCCAGCGACCAAATAAACGCTTAATACCGACGTAAAACGTCGAGATACATCGATTTATGCAAAAACATTCCTACCTTGTAACACTTTTAAGCGAGATAACTCGAAAAAACATTTTCGGTCTTTCCGCACCGGCCGATCTTCTTCAAAGTCCCAATGTCCCGTCGCACAGTTCCGTTTCTAGAAAACCTTCCAGCGACCAAATAAACGCTTAATCCCGACGTAAAACGTCGAGATACATCGATTTATGCAAAAACATTCCTACCTTGTAACACTTTTAAACGAGATAACTCGAAAAAACCTTTTCGGTCTTTTCGAACCGGCCGAACTTCTTCAAAGTCCCAACGTCCCGTCGCATAGTTCCGTTTCTAGAAAACGTTCCAGCGACCAAATAAACGCTTAATCCCGACGTAAAACGTCGAGATACGTCCATTTATGCAAAAATATTCCTACCTTGTAACACTTTTAAGCGACATAACTCGAAAAAACGTGTTCAATACGGAAATTTTTCCAAGTCCCAACGAAAAAATCGAAACTTTGTAGAAGGTCTTGGGGACGACAGAAACGCTTAGTCCCGACGTAAAACGTCGAGATACATCGATTTATGCAAAAACATTCCTACCTTGTAACACTTTTAAGCGAGATAACTCGAAAAATCCTTTTCGGTCTTTTCGCACCGGCCGAACTTCTTCAAAGTCCCAACGTCCCGTCGCATAGTTCCGTTTCTAGAAAACGTTCCAGCGACCAAATAAACGCTTAATCCCGACATAAAACGTCGAGATACGTCCATTTATGCAAAAATATTCCTACCTTATAACACTTTTAAGCGAGATAACTCGAAAAATCCTTTTCGGTCTTTTCGCACCGGCCGAACTTCTTCAAAGTCCCAACGTCCCGTCGCATAGTTCCGTTTCTAGAAAACGTTCCAGCGACCAAATAAACGCTTAATCCCGACGTAAAACTTCGAGATACGTCCATTTATGCAAAAATATTCCTACCTTATAACACTTTTAAGCGAGATAACTCGAAAAATCCTTTTCGGTCTTTTCGCACCGGCCGAACTTCTTCAAAGTCCCAACGTCCCGTCGCATAGTTCCGTTTCTAGAAAACGTTCCAGCGACCAAATAAACGCTTAATCCCGACGTAAAACGTCGAGATACATCGATTTATGCAAAAACATTCCTACCTTGTAACACTTTTTAGCGAGATAACTCGAAAAAACCTTTTCGGTCTTTTCGCACCGGCCGAACTTCTTCAAAGTCCCAACGTCCCGTCGCATAGTTCCGTTTCTAGAAAACGTTCCAGCGACCAAATAAACGCTTAATCCCGACGTAAAACGTCGAGATACGTCCATTTATGCAAAAGTATTCCTACCTTGTAACACTTTATGCGAGATAACTCGAAAAAACCTATTCGGTCTTTTCGCACCGGCCGAACTTCTTCAAAGTCCCAACGTCCCGTAGCATAGTTCCGTTTCTCGAAAACGTTCCAGCGACCAAATAAACGCTTAATACCGACGTAAAACGTCGAGATACATCGATTTATGCAAAAACATTCCTACCTTGTAACACTTTTAAGCGAGATAACTCGAAAAAACCTTTTCGGTCTTTTCGCACCGGCCGAACTTCTTCAAAGTCCCAACGTCCCGTCGCATAGTTCCGTTTCTAGAAAACGTTCCAGCGACCAAATAAACGCTTAATCCCGACGTAAAACGTCGAGATACGTCCATTTATGCAAAAATATTCCTACCTTGTAACACTTTTAAGCGAGATAACTCGAAAAAACATTTTCGTTCTTTCCGCACCGGCCGATCTTCTTCAAAGTCCCAATGTCCCGTCGCACAGTTCCGTTTCTAGAAAACCTTCCAGCGACCAAATAAACGCTTAATACCGACGTAAAACGTCGAGATACATCGATTTATGCAAAAACATTCCTACCTTGTAACACTTTTAAGCGAGATAACACGAAAAAACATTTTCGGTCTTTCCGCACCGGCCGAACTTCTTCAAAGTCCCAATGTCCCGTCGCACAGTTCCGTTTCTAGAAAACCTTCCAGCGACCAAATAAACGCTTAATCCCGACGTAAAACGTCGAGATACATCGATTTATGCAAAAACATTCCTACCTTGTAAAACTTTTAAGCGAGATAACTCGAAAAAACCTTTTCGGTCTTTTCGAACCGGCCGAACTTCTTCAAAGTCCCAACGTCCCGTCGCATAGTTCCGTTTCTAGAAAACGTTCCAGCGACCAAATAAACGCTTAATCCCGACGTAAAACGTCGAGATACGTCCATTTATGCAAAAATATTCCTACCTTGTAACACTTTTAAGCGAGACAACTCGAAAAAACCTTTTCGGTCTTTTCGCACCGGCCGAACTTCTTCAAAGTCCCAACGTCCCGTCGCATAGTTCCGTTTCTAGAAAACGTTCCAGCGACCAAATAAACGCTTAATGCCGACGTAAAACGTCGAGATACATCGATTTATGCAAAAACATTCCTACCTTGTAACACTTTTAAGCGAGATAACTCGAAAAAACCTTTTCGGTCTTTTCGCACCGGCCGAACTTCTTCAAAGTCCCAACGTCCCGTCGCATAGTTCCGTTTCTAGAAAACGTTCCAGCGACCAAATAAACGCTTAATCCCGACGTAAAACGTCGAGATACGTCCATTTATGCAAAAATATTCCTACCTTATAACACTTTTAAGCGAGATAACTCGAAAAATCCTTTTCGGTCTTTTCGCACCGGCCGAACTTCTTCAAAGTCCCAACGTCCCGTCGCATAGTTCCGTTCCTAGAAAACGTTCCAGCGACCAAATAAACGCTTAATCCCGACGTAAAACGTCGAGATACATCGATTTATGCAAAAACATTCCTACCTTGTAACACTTTTTAGCGAGATAACTCGAAAAAACCTTTTCGGTCTTTTCGCACCGGCCGAACTTCTTCAAAGTCCCAACGTCCCGTCGCATAGTTCCGTTTCTAGAAAACGTTCCAGCGACCAAATAAACGCTTAATCCCGACGTAAAACGTCGAGATACGTCCATTTATGCAAAAATATTCCTACCTTGTAACACTTTTAAGCGAGATAACTCGAAAAAACCTTTTCGGTCTTTTCGCACCGGCCGAACTTCTTCAAAGTCCCAACGTCCCGTCGCATAGTTCCGTTTCTAGAAAACGTTCCAGCGACCAAATAAACGCTTAATCCCGACGTAAAACTTCGAGATACGTCCATTTATGCAAAAATATTCCTACCTTATAACACTTTTAAGCGAGATAACTCGAAAAATCCTTTTCGGTCTTTTCGCACCGGCCGAACTTCTTCAAAGTCCCAACGTCCCGTCGCATAGTTCCGTTTCTAGAAAACGTTCCAGCGACCAAATAAACGCTTAATCCCGACGTAAAACGTCGAGATACATCGATTTATGCAAAAACATTCCTACCTTGTAACACTTTTTAGCGAGATAACTCGAAAAAACCTTTTCGGTCTTTTCGCAACGGCCGAACTTCTTCAAAGTCCCAACGTCCCGTCGCATAGTTCCGTTTCTAGAAAACGTTCCAGCGACCAAATAAACGCTTAATCCCGACGTAAAACGTCGAGATACGTCCATTTATGCAAAAATATTCCTACCTTGTAACACTTTTAAGCGAGATAACTCGAAAAAACCTTTTCGGTCTTTTCGCACCGGCCGAACTTCTTCAAAGTCCCAACGTCCCGTCGCATAGTTCCGTTTCTAGAAAACGTTCCAGCGACCAAATAAACGCTTAATCCCGACGTAAAACGTCGAGATACGTCCATTTATGCAAAAATATTCCTACCTTGTAACACTTTTAAGCGACATAACTCGAAAAAACGTGTTCAATACGGAAATTTTTCCAAGTCCCAACGAAAAAATCGAAACTTTGTAGAAGGTCTTGGGGACGACAGAAACGCTTAGTCCCGACGTAAAACGTCGAGATACATCGATTTATGCAAAAACATTCCTACCTAGTAACACTTTTAAGCGAGATAACTCGAAAAATCCTTTTCGGTCTTTTCGCACCGGCCGAACTTCTTCAAAGTCCCAACGTCCCGTCGCATAGTTCCGTTTCTAGAAAACGTTCCAGCGAACAAATAAACGCTTAATCCCGACGTAAAACGTCGAGATACGTCCATTTATGCAAAAATATTCCTACCTTGTAACACTTTTAAGCGAGACAACTCGAAAAAACCTTTTCGGTCTTTTCGCACCGGCCGAACTTCTTCAAAGTCCCAACGTCCCGTCGCATAGTTCCGTTTCTAGAAAACGTTCCAGCGACCAAATAAACGCTTAATCCCGACGTAAAACGTCGAGATACGTCCACTTATGCAAAAATATTCCTACCTTGTAACACTTTTAAGCGAGATAACTCGAAAAAACCATTTCGGTCTTTTCGCACCGGCCGAACTTCTTCAAAGTCCCAACGTCCCGGCGCATAGTTCCGTTTCTGGAAAACGTTCCAGCGACCAAATAAACGCTTAATACCGACGTAAAACGTCGAGATACATCGATTTATGCAAAAACATTCCTAACTTGTAACACTTTTAAGCGAGATAACTCGAAAAAACCTTTTCGGTCTTTCCGCACCGGCCGAACTTCTTCAAAATCCCAATGTCCCGTCGCACAGTTCCGTTTCTAGAAAACGTTCCAGCGACCAAATAAACGCTTAATCCCGACGTAAAACGTCGAGATACGTCCATTTATGCAAAAATATTCCTACCTTGTAACACTTTTAAGCGACATAACTCGAAAAAACCTTTTCTGTCTTTCCGCACCGGCCGAACTTCTTCAAAGTCCCAATGTCCCGTCGCACAGTTCCGTTTCTAGAAAACGTTCCAGCGACCAAATAAACGCTTAATCCCGACGTAAAACGTCGAGATACGTCCACTTATGCAAAAATATTCCTACCTTGTAACACTTTTAAGCGAGATAACTCGAAAAAACCTTTTCGGTCTTTTCGCACCGGCCGAACTTCTTCAAAGTCCCAACGTCCCGTCGCATAGTTCCGTTTCTAGAAAACGTTCCAGCGACCAAATAAACGCTTAATCCCGACGTAAAACGTCGAGATACGTCCATTTATGCAAAAATATTCCTACCCTATAACACTTTTAAGCGAGATAACTCGAAAAATCCTTTTCGGTCTTTTCGCACCGGCCGAACTTCTTCAAAGTCCCAACGTCCCGTCGCATAGTTCCGTTTCTAGAAAACGTTCCAGCGACCAAATAAACGCTTAATCCCGACGTAAAACGTCGAGATACATCGATTTATGCAAAAACATTCCTACCTTGTAACACTTTTAAGCGAGATAACTCGAAAAAACCTTTTCGGTCTTTTCGCACCGGCCGAACTTCTTCAAAGTCCCAACGTCCCGTCGCATAGTTCCGTTTCTAGAAAACGTTCCAGCGACCAAATAAACGCTTAATCCCGACGTAAAACGTCGAGATACGTCCATTTATGCAAAAATATTCCTACCTTGTAACACTTTTAAGCGAGATAACTCGAAAAAACCTTTTCGGTCTTTTCGCACCGGCCGAACTTCTTCAAAGTCCCAACGTCCCGTCGCATAGTTCCGTTTCTAGAAAACGTTCCAGCGACCAAATAAACGCTTAATCCCGACGTAAAACGTCGAGATACGTCCATTAATGCAAAAATATTCCTACCTTGTAACACTTTTAAGCGAGATAACTCGAAAAAACCTTTTCGGTCTTTTCGCACCGGCCGAAATTCTTCAAAGTCCCAACGTCCCGTCGCATAGTTCCGTTTCTAGAAAACGTTCCAGCGACCAAATAAACGCTTAATCCAGACGTAAAACGTCGAGATACGTCCATTTATGCAAAAATATTCCTACCTTATAACACTTTTAAGCGAGATAACTCGAAAAATCCTTTTCGGTCTTTTCGCACCGGCCGAACTTCTTCAAAGTCCCAACGTCCCGTCGCATAGTTCCGTTTCTAGAAAACGTTCCAGCGACCAAATAAACGCGTAATCCCGACGTAAAACGTCGAGATACATCGATTTATGCAAAAACATTCCTACCTTGTAACACTTTTAAGCGAGATAACTCGAAAAAACCTTTTCGGTCTTTTCGCACCGGCCGAACTTCTTCAAAGTCCCAACGTCCCGTCGCATAGTTCCGTTTCTAGAAATCGTTCCAGCGACCAAATAAACGCTTAATCCCGACGTAAAACGTCGAGATACGTCCATTTATGCAAAAATATTCCTACCTTGTAACACTTTTAAGCGAGATAACTTGAAAAAACGTGTTCGATACGGAAATTTTTCCAAGTCCCAACGAAAAAATCGAAACTTTGTAGAAGGCCTTGGGGACGACATAAACGCTTAATCCCGACGTAAAACGTCGAGATACATCGATTTATGAAAAAATATTCCTACCTTGCAACACTTCTAAGCGAGATAACTCGAAAAAACCTTTTCGGTCTTTTCGCACCGGCCGAACTTCTTCAAAGTCCCAACGTCTCGTCGCATAGTTCCGTTTCTAGAAAACGTTCCAGCGACCAAATAGACGCTAAATCCCGACGCAAAACGTCGATATACGTCGATTTATGCAAAAATATTCCTACCTTGTAACACTTTTAAGCGAGATAACTCGAAAAAACGTGTTCAATACGGAAATTTTTCCAAGTCCAAACGAAAAAATCGAAACTTTGTAGAAGGTCTTGGGGACGACATAAACGCTTAATCCCGACGTAAAACGTCGAGATACATCGATTTATGCAAAAACATTCCTACCTTGTAACACTTTTAAGCGAGATAACTCGAAAAAACCTTTTCGGTCTTTTCGCACCGGCCGAACTTCTTCAAAGTCCCAACGTCCCGTCGCATAGTTCCGTTTCAAGAAAACGTTCCAGCGACCAAATAAACGCTTAATCCCGACGTAAAACGTCGAGATACGTCCACTTATGCAAAAATATTCCTACCTTGTAACACTTTTAAGCGAGATAACTCGAAAAAACCTTTTCGGTCTTTTCGCACCGGCCGAACTTCTTCAAAGTCCCAACGTCCCGTCGCATAGTTCCGTTTCTAGAAAACGTTCCAGCGACGAAATAAACGCTTAATCCCGACGTAAAACGTCGAGATACGTCCATTTATGCAAAAATATTCCTACCTTGTAACACTTTTAAGCGAGATAACTCGAAAAATCCTTTTCGGTCTTTTCGAACCGGCCGAACTTCTTCAAAGTCCCAACGTCCCGTCGCATAGTTCCGTTTCTATAAAACGTTCCAGCGACCAAATAAACGCGTAATCCCGACGTAAAACGTCGAGATACATCGATTTATGCAAAAACATTCCTACCTTGTAACACTTTTAAGCGAGATAACTCGAAAAAACCTTTTCGGTCTTTTCGCACCGGCCGAACTTCTTCAAAGTCCCAACGTCCCGTCGCATAGTTCCGTTTCTAGAAAACGTTCCAGCGACCAAATAAACGCTTAATCCCGACGTAAAACGTCGAGATACGTCCATTTATGCAAAAATATTCCTACCTTGTAACACTTTTAAGCGAGATAACTCGAAAAAACCTTTTCGGTCTTTTCGCACCGGCCGAACTTCTTCAAAGTCCCAACGTCCCGTCGCATAGTTCCGTTTCTAGAAATCGTTCCAGCGACCAAATAAACGCTTAATCCCGTCTTAAAACGTCGAGATACGTCCATTTATGCAAAAATATTCCTACCTTGTAACACTTTTAAGCGAGATAACTTGAAAAAACGTGTTCGATACGGAAATTTTTCCAAGTCCCAACGAAAAAATCGAAACTTTGTAGAAGGCCTTGGGGACGACATAAACGCTTAATCCCGACGTAAAACGTCGAGATACATCGATTTATGAAAAAATATTCCTACCTTGCAACACTTCTAAGCGAGATAACTCGAAAAAACCTTTTCGGTCTTTTCGCACCGGCCGAACTTCTTCAAAGTCCCAACGTCTCGTCGCATAGTTCCGTTTCTAGAAAACGTTCCAGCGACCAAATAGACGCTAAATCCCGACGCAAAACGTCGAGATACGTCGATTTATGCAAAAATATTCCTACCTTATAACACTTTTAAGCGAGATAACTCGAAAAAACCTTTTCGGTCTTTTCGCACCGGCCGAAATTCTTCAAAGTCCCAACGTCCCGTCGCATAGTTCCGTTTCTAGAAAACGTTCCAGCGACCAAATAAACGCTTAATCCAGACGTAAAACGTCGAGATACGTCCATTTATGCAAAAATATTCCTACCTTATAACACTTTTAAGCGAGATAACTCGAAAAATCCTTTTCGGTCTTTTCGCACCGGCCGAACTTCTTCAAAGTCCCAACGTCCCGTCGCATAGTTCCGTTTCTAGAAAACGTTCCAGCGACCAAATAAACGCGTAATCCCGACGTAAAACGTCGAGATACATCGATTTATGCAAAAACATTCCTACCTTGTAACACTTTTAAGCGAGATAACTCGAAAAAACCTTTTCGGTCTTTTCGCACCGGCCGAACTTCTTCAAAGTCCCAACGTCCCGTCGCATAGTTCCGTTTCTAGAAATCGTTCCAGCGACCAAATAAACGCTTAATCCCGACGTAAAACGTCGAGATACGTCCATTTATGCAAAAATATTCCTACCTTGTAACACTTTTAAGCGAGATAACTTGAAAAAACGTGTTCGATACGGAAATTTTTCCAAGTCCCAACGAAAAAATCGAAACTTTGTAGAAGGCCTTGGGGACGACATAAACGCTTAATCCCGACGTAAAACGTCGAGATACATCGATTTATGAAAAAATATTCCTACCTTGCAACACTTCTAAGCGAGATAACTCGAAAAAACCTTTTCGGTCTTTTCGCACCGGCCGAACTTCTTCAAAGTCCCAACGTCTCGTCGCATAGTTCCGTTTCTAGAAAACGTTCCAGCGACCAAATAGACGCTAAATCCCGACGCAAAACGTCGAGATACGTCGATTTATGCAAAAATATTCCTACCTTGTAACACTTTTAAGCGAGATAACTCGAAAAAACGTGTTCAATACGGAAATTTTTCCAAGTCCAAACGAAAAAATCGAAACTTTGTAGAAGGTCTTGGGGACGACATAAACGCTTAATCCCGACGTAAAACGTCGAGATACATCGATTTATGCAAAAACATTCCTACCTTGTAACACTTTTAAGCGAGATAACTCGAAAAAACCTTTTCGGTCTTTTCGCACCGGCCGAACTTCTTCAAAGTCCCAACGTCCCGTCGCATAGTTCCGTTTCTAGAAAACGTTCCAGCGACCAAATAAACGCTTAATCCCGACGTAAAACGTCGAGATACGTCCACTTATGCAAAAATATTCCTACCTTGTAACACTTTTAAGCGAGATAACTCGAAAAAACCTTTTCGGTCTTTTCGCACCGGCCGAACTTCTTCAAAGTCCCAACGTCCCGTCGCATAGTTCCGTTTCTAGAAAACGTTCCAGCGACCAAATAAACGCTTAATCCCGACGTAAAACGTCGAGATACGTCCATTTATGCAAAAATATTCCTACCTTGTAACACTTTTAAGCGAGATAACTCGAAAAATCCTTTTCGGTCTTTTCGAACCGGCCGAACTTCTTCAAAGTCCCAACGTCCCGTCGCATAGTTCCGTTTCTATAAAACGTTCCAGCGACCAAATAAACGCGTAATCCCGACGTAAAACGTCGAGATACATCGATTTATGCAAAAACATTCCTACCTTGTAACACTTTTAAGCGAGATAACTCGAAAAAACCTTTTCGGTCTTTTCGCACCGGCCGAACTTCTTCAAAGTCCCAACGTCCCGTCGCATAGTTCCGTTTCTAGAAAACGTTCCAGCGACCAAATAAACGCTTAATCCCGACGTAAAACGTCGAGATACGTCCATTTATGCAAAAATATTCCTACCTTGTAACACTTTTAAGCGAGATAACTCGAAAAAACCTTTTCGGTCTTTTCGCACCGGCCGAACTTCTTCAAAGTCCCAACGTCCCGTCGCATAGTTCCGTTTCTAGAAATCGTTCCAGCGACCAAATAAACGCTTAATCCCGTCTTAAAACGTCGAGATACGTCCATTTATGCAAAAATATTCCTACCTTGTAACACTTTTAAGCGAGATAACTTGAAAAAACGTGTTCGATACGGAAATTTTTCCAAGTCCCAACGAAAAAATCGAAACTTTGTAGAAGGCCTTGGGGACGACATAAACGCTTAATCCCGACGTAAAACGTCGAGATACATCGATTTATGAAAAAATATTCCTACCTTGCAACACTTCTAAGCGAGATAACTCGAAAAAACCTTTTCGGTCTTTTCGCACCGGCCGAACTTCTTCAAAGTCCCAACGTCTCGTCGCATAGTTCCGTTTCTAGAAAACGTTCCAGCGACCAAATAGACGCTAAATCCCGACGCAAAACGTCGAGATACGTCGATTTATGCAAAAATATTCCTACCTTATAACACTTTTAAGCGAGATAACTCGAAAAAACCTTTTCGGTCTTTTCGCACCGGCCGAAATTCTTCAAAGTCCCAACGTCCCGTCGCATAGTTCCGTTTCTAGAAAACGTTCCAGCGACCAAATAAACGCTTAATCCAGACGTAAAACGTCGAGATACGTCCATTTATGCAAAAATATTCCTACCTTATAACACTTTTAAGCGAGATAACTCGAAAAATCCTTTTCGGTCTTTTCGCACCGGCCGAACTTCTTCAAAGTCCCAACGTCCCGTCGCATAGTTCCGTTTCTAGAAAACGTTCCAGCGACCAAATAAACGCGTAATCCCGACGTAAAACGTCGAGATACATCGATTTATGCAAAAACATTCCTACCTTGTAACACTTTTAAGCGAGATAACTCGAAAAAACCTTTTCGGTCTTTTCGCACCGGCCGAACTTCTTCAAAGTCCCAACGTCCCGTCGCATAGTTCCGTTTCTAGAAATCGTTCCAGCGACCAAATAAACGCTTAATCCCGACGTAAAACGTCGAGATACGTCCATTTATGCAAAAATATTCCTACCTTGTAACACTTTTAAGCGAGATAACTTGAAAAAACGTGTTCGATACGGAAATTTTTCCAAGTCCCAACGAAAAAATCGAAACTTTGTAGAAGGCCTTGGGGACGACATAAACGCTTAATCCCGACGTAAAACGTCGAGATACATCGATTTATGAAAAAATATTCCTACCTTGCAACACTTCTAAGCGAGATAACTCGAAAAAACCTTTTCGGTCTTTTCGCACCGGCCGAACTTCTTCAAAGTCCCAACGTCTCGTCGCATAGTTCCGTTTCTAGAAAACGTTCCAGCGACCAAATAGACGCTAAATCCCGACGCAAAACGTCGAGATACGTCGATTTATGCAAAAATATTCCTACCTTGTAACACTTTTAAGCGAGATAACTCGAAAAAACGTGTTCAATACGGAAATTTTTCCAAGTCCAAACGAAAAAATCGAAACTTTGTAGAAGGTCTTGGGGACGACATAAACGCTTAATCCCGACGTAAAACGTCGAGATACATCGATTTATGCAAAAACATTCCTACCTTGTAACACTTTTAAGCGAGATAACTCGAAAAAACCTTTTCGGTCTTTTCGCACCGGCCGAACTTCTTCAAAGTCCCAACGTCCCGTCGCATAGTTCCGTTTCTAGAAAACGTTCCAGCGACCAAATAAACGCTTAATCCCGACGTAAAACGTCGAGATACGTCCACTTATGCAAAAATATTCCTACCTTGTAACACTTTTAAGCGAGATAACTCGAAAAAACCTTTTCGGTCTTTTCGCACCGGCCGAACTTCTTCAAAGTCCCAACGTCCCGTCGCATAGTTCCGTTTCTAGAAAACGTTCCAGCGACCAAATAAACGCTTAATCCCGACGTAAAACGTCGAGATACGTCCATTTATGCAAAAATATTCCTACCTTGTAACACTTTTAAGCGAGATAACTCGAAAAAACCTTTTCGGTCTTTTCGCACCGGCCGAACTTCTTCAAAGTCCCAACGTCCCGTCGCATAGTTCCGTTTCTAGAAATCGTTCCAGCGACCAAATAAACGCTTAATCCCGTCTTAAAACGTCGAGATACGTCCATTTATGCAAAAATATTCCTACCTTGTAACACTTTTAAGCGAGATAACTTGAAAAAACGTGTTCGATACGGAAATTTTTCCAAGTCCCAACGAAAAAATCGAAACTTTGTAGAAGGCCTTGGGGACGACATAAACGCTTAATCCCGACGTAAAACGTCGAGATACATCGATTTATGAAAAAATATTCCTACCTTGCAACACTTCTAAGCGAGATAACTCGAAAAAACCTTTTCGGTCTTTTCGCACCGGCCGAACTTCTTCAAAGTCCCAACGTCTCGTCGCATAGTTCCGTTTCTAGAAAACGTTCCAGCGACCAAATAGACGCTAAATCCCGACGCAAAACGTCGAGATACGTCGATTTATGCAAAAATATTCCTACCTTATAACACTTTTAAGCGAGATAACTCGAAAAAACCTTTTCGGTCTTTTCGCACCGGCCGAAATTCTTCAAAGTCCCAACGTCCCGTCGCATAGTTCCGTTTCTAGAAAACGTTCCAGCGACCAAATAAACGCTTAATCCAGACGTAAAACGTCGAGATACGTCCATTTATGCAAAAATATTCCTACCTTATAACACTTTTAAGCGAGATAACTCGAAAAATCCTTTTCGGTCTTTTCGCACCGGCCGAACTTCTTCAAAGTCCCAACGTCCCGTCGCATAGTTCCGTTTCTAGAAAACGTTCCAGCGACCAAATAAACGCGTAATCCCGACGTAAAACGTCGAGATACATCGATTTATGCAAAAACATTCCTACCTTGTAACACTTTTAAGCGAGATAACTCGAAAAAACCTTTTCGGTCTTTTCGCACCGGCCGAACTTCTTCAAAGTCCCAACGTCCCGTCGCATAGTTCCGTTTCTAGAAATCGTTCCAGCGACCAAATAAACGCTTAATCCCGACGTAAAACGTCGAGATACGTCCATTTATGCAAAAATATTCCTACCTTGTAACACTTTTAAGCGAGATAACTTGAAAAAACGTGTTCGATACGGAAATTTTTCCAAGTCCCAACGAAAAAATCGAAACTTTGTAGAAGGCCTTGGGGACGACATAAACGCTTAATCCCGACGTAAAACGTCGAGATACATCGATTTATGAAAAAATATTCCTACCTTGCAACACTTCTAAGCGAGATAACTCGAAAAAACCTTTTCGGTCTTTTCGCACCGGCCGAACTTCTTCAAAGTCCCAACGTCTCGTCGCATAGTTCCGTTTCTAGAAAACGTTCCAGCGACCAAATAGACGCTAAATCCCGACGCAAAACGTCGAGATACGTCGATTTATGCAAAAATATTCCTACCTTGTAACACTTTTAAGCGAGATAACTCGAAAAAACGTGTTCAATACGGAAATTTTTCCAAGTCCAAACGAAAAAATCGAAACTTTGTAGAAGGTCTTGGGGACGACATAAACGCTTAATCCCGACGTAAAACGTCGAGATACATCGATTTATGCAAAAACATTCCTACCTTGTAACACTTTTAAGCGAGATAACTCGAAAAAACCTTTTCGGTCTTTTCGCACCGGCCGAACTTCTTCAAAGTCCCAACGTCCCGTCGCATAGTTCCGTTTCTAGAAAACGTTCCAGCGACCAAATAAACGCTTAATCCCGACGTAAAACGTCGAGATACGTCCACTTATGCAAAAATATTCCTACCTTTTAACACTTTTAAGCGAGATAACTCGAAAAAACCTTTTCGGTCTTTTCGCACCGGCCGAACTTCTTCAAAGTCCCAACGTCCCGTCGCATAGTTCCGTTTCTAGAAAACGTTCCAGCGACCAAATAAACGCTTAATCCCGACGTAAAACGTCGAGATACGTCCATTTATGCAAAAATATTCCTACCTTGTAACACTTTTAAGCGAGATAACTCGAAAAATCCTTTTCGGTCTTTTCGAACCGGCCGAACTTCTTCAAAGTCCCAACGTCCCGTCGCATAGTTCCGTTTCTATAAAACGTTCCAGCGACCAAATAAACGCGTAATCCCGACGTAAAACGTCGAGATACATCGATTTATGCAAAAACATTCCTACCTTGTAACACTTTTAAGCGAGATAACTCGAAAAAACCTTTTCGGTCTTTTCGCACCGGCCGAACTTCTTCAAAGTCCCAACGTCCCGTCGCATAGTTCCGTTTCTAGAAAACGTTCCAGCGACCAAATAAACGCTTAATCCCGACGTAAAACGTCGAGATACGTCCATTTATGCAAAAATATTCCTACCTTGTAACACTTTTAAGCGAGATAACTCGAAAAAACCTTTTCGGTCTTTTCGCACCGGCCGAACTTCTTCAAAGTCCCAACGTCCCGTCGCATAGTTCCGTTTCTAGAAATCGTTCCAGCGACCAAATAAACGCTTAATCCCGTCTTAAAACGTCGAGATACGTCCATTTATGCAAAAATATTCCTACCTTGTAACACTTTTAAGCGAGATAACTTGAAAAAACGTGTTCGATACGGAAATTTTTCCAAGTCCCAACGAAAAAATCGAAACTTTGTAGAAGGCCTTGGGGACGACATAAACGCTTAATCCCGACGTAAAACGTCGAGATACATCGATTTATGAAAAAATATTCCTACCTTGCAACACTTCTAAGCGAGATAACTCGAAAAAACCTTTTCGGTCTTTTCGCACCGGCCGAACTTCTTCAAAGTCCCAACGTCTCGTCGCATAGTTCCGTTTCTAGAAAACGTTCCAGCGACCAAATAGACGCTAAATCCCGACGCAAAACGTCGAGATACGTCGATTTATGCAAAAATATTCCTACCTTGTAACACTTTTAAGCGAGATAACTCGAAAAAACGTGTTCAATACGGAAATTTTTCCAAGTCCAAACGAAAAAATCGAAACTTTGTAGAAGGTCTTGGGGACGACATAAACGCTTAATCCCGACGTAAAACGTCGAGATACATCGATTTATGCAAAAACATTCCTACCTTGTAACACTTTTAAGCGAGATAACTCGAAAAAACCTTTTCGGTCTTTTCGCACCGGCCGAACTTCTTCAAAGTCCCAACGTCCCGTCGCATAGTTCCGTTTCTAGAAAACGTTCCAGCGACCAAATAAACGCTTAATCCCGACGTAAAACGTCGAGATACGTCCATTTATGCAAAAATATTCCTACCTTGTAACACTTTTAAGCGAGATAACTCGAAAAAACCTTTTCGGTCTTTTCGCACCGGCCGAAATTCTTCAAAGTCCCAACGTCCCGTCGCATAGTTCCGTTTCTAGAAAACGTTCCAGCGACCAAATAAACGCTTAATCCCGACGTAAAACGTCGAGATACGTCCATTTATGCAAAAATATTCCTACCTTGTAACACTTTTAAGCGAGATAACTCGAAAAAACCTTTTCGGTCTTTTCGCACCGGCCGAACTTCTTCAAAGTCCCAACGTCCCGTCGCATAGTTCCGTTTCTAGAAATCGTTCCAGCGACCAAATAAACGCTTAATCCCGACGTAAAACGTCGAGATACGTCCATTTATGCAAAAATATTCCTACCTTGTAACACTTTTAAGCGAGATAACTTGAAAAAACGTGTTCGATACGGAAATTTTTCCAAGTCCCAACGAAAAAATCGAAACTTTGTAGAAGGCCTTGGGGACGACATAAACGCTTAATCCCGACGTAAAACGTCGAGATACATCGATTTATGAAAAATTATTCCTACCTTGCAACACTTCTAAGCGAGATAACTCGAAAAAACCTTTTCGGTCTTTTCGCACCGGCCGAACTTCTTCAAAGTCCCAACGTCTCGTCGCATAGTTCCGTTTCTAGAAAACGTTCCAGCGACCAAATAGACGCTAAATCCCGACGCAAAACGTCGAGATACGTCGATTTATGCAAAAATATTCCTACCTTGTAACACTTTTAAGCGAGATAACTCGAAAAAACGTGTTCAATACGGAAATTTTTCCAAGTCCAAACGAAAAAATCGAAACTTTGTAGAAGGTCTTGGGGACGACATAAACGCTTAATCCCGACGTAAAACGTCGAGATACATCGATTTATGCAAAAACATTCCTACCTTGTAACACTTTTAAGCGAGATAACTCGAAAAAACCTTTTCGGTCTTTTCGCACCGGCCGAACTTCTTCAAAGTCCCAACGTCCCGTCGCATAGTTCCGTTTCTAGAAAACGTTCCAGCGACCAAATAAACGCTTAATCCCGACGTAAAACGTCGAGATACGTCCACTTATGCAAAAATATTCCTACCTTGTAACACTTTTAAGCGAGATAACTCGAAAAAACCTTTTCGGTCTTTTCGCACCGGCCGAACTTCTTCAAAGTGCCAACGTCCCGTCGCATAGTTCCGTTTCTAGAAAACGTTCCAGCGACCAAATAAACGCTTAATCCCGACGTACAACGTCGAGATACGTCCATTTATGCAAAAATATTCCTACCTTGTAACACTTTTAAGCGAGATAACTCGAAAAAACCTTTTCGGTCTTTTCGCACCGGCCGAAATTCTTCAAAGTCCCAACGTCCCGTCGCATAGTTCCGTTTCTAGAAATCGTTCCAGCGACCAAATAAACGCTTAATCCCGACGTAAAACGTCGAGATACGTCCATTTATGCAAAAATATTCCTACCTTGTAACACTTTTAAGCGAGATAACTTGAAAAAACGTGTTCGATACGGAAATTTTTCCAAGTCCCAACGAAAAAATCGAAACTTTGTAGAAGGCCTTGGGGACGACATAAACGCTTAATCCCGACGTAAAACGTCGAGATACATCGATTTATGAAAAATTATTCCTACCTTGCAACACTTCTAAGCGAGATAACTCGAAAAAACCTTTTCGGTCTTTTCGCACCGGCCGAACTTCTTCAAAGTCCCAACGTCTCGTCGCATAGTTCCGTTTCTAGAAAACGTTCCAGCGACCAAATAGACGCTAAATCCCGACGCAAAACGTCGAGATACGTCGATTTATGCAAAAATATTCCTACCTTGTAACACTTTTAAGCGAGATAACTCGAAAAAACGTGTTCAATACGGAAATTTTTCCAAGTCCAAACGAAAAAATCGAAACTTTGTAGAAGGTCTTGGGGACGACATAAACGCTTAATCCCGACGTAAAACGTCGAGATACATCGATTTATGCAAAAACATTCCTACCTTGTAACACTTTTAAGCGAGATAACTCGAAAAACCTTTTCGGTCTTTTCGCACCGGCCGAACTTCTTCAAAGTCCCAACGTCCCGTCGCATAGTTCCGTTTCTAGAAAACGTTCCAGCGACCAAATAAACGCTTAATCCCGACGTAAAACGTCGAGATACGTCCACTTATGCAAAAATATTCCTACCTTGTAACACTTTTAAGCGAGATAACTCGAAAAAACCTTTTCGGTCTTTTCGCACCGGCCGAACTTCTTCAAAGTGCCAACGTCCCGTCGCATAGTTCCGTTTCTAGAAAACGTTCCAGCGACCAAATAAACGCTTAATCCCGACGTACAACGTCGAGATACGTCCATTTATGCAAAAATATTCCTACCTTGTAACACTTTTAAGCGAGATAACTCGAAAAAACCTTTTCGGTCTTTTCGCACCGGCCGAAATTCTTCAAAGTCCCAACGTCCCGTCGCATAGTTCCGTTTCTAGAAAACGTTCCAGCGACCAAATAAACGCTTAATCCCGACGTAAAACGTCGAGATACGTCCATTTATGCAAAAATATTCCTACCTTATAACACTTTTAAGCGAGATAACTCGAAAAATCCTTTTCGGTCTTTTCGCACCGGCCGAACTTCTTCAAAGTCCCAACGTCCCGTCGCATAGTTCCGTTTCTAGAAAACGTTCCAGCGACCAAATAAACGCGTAATCCCGACGTAAAACGTCGAGATACATCGATTTATGCAAAAACATTCCTACCTTGTAACACTTTTAAGCGAGATAACTCGAAAAAACCTTTTCGGTCTTTTCGCACCGGCCGAACTTCTTCAAAGTCCCAACGTCCCGTCGCATAGTTCCGTTTCTAGAAAACGTTCCAGCGACCAAATAAACGCTTAATCCCGACGTAAAACGTCGAGATACGTCCATTTATGCAAAAATATTCCTACCTTGTAACACTTTTAAGCGAGATAACTCGAAAAAACCTTTTCGGTCTTTCCGCACCGGCCGAACTTCTTCAAAGTCCCAATGTCCCGTCGCACAGTTCCGTTTCTAGAAACCCTTCCAGCGACCAAATAAACGCTTAATCCCGACGTAAAACGTCGAGATACATCGATTTATGCAAAAACATTCCTACCTTGTAACACTTTTAAGCGAGATAACTCGAAAAAACCTTTTCGGTCTTTTCGCACCGGACGAACTTCTTCAAAGTCCCAACGTCCCGTCGCATAGTTCCGTTTCTAGAAATCGTTCCAGCGACCAAATAAACGCTTAATCCCAACGTAAAACGTCGAGATACGTCCATTTATGCAAAAATATTCCTACCTTGTAACACTTTTAAGCGAGATAACTTGAAAAAAACGTGTTCGATACGGAAATTTTTCCAAGTCCCAACGAAAAAATCGGAACTTTGTAGAAGGCCTTGGGGATGACATAAACGCTTAATCCCGACGTAAAACGTCGAGATACATCGATTTATGAAAAAATATTCCTACCTTGCAACACTTCTAAGCGAGATAACTCGAAAAAACCTTTTCGGTCTTTTCGCACCGGCCGAACTTCTTCAAAGTCCCAACGTCCCGTCGCATAGTTCCGTTTCTAGAAAACGTTCCAGCGACCAAATAAACGCTTAATCCCGACGTAAAACGTCGAGATACGTCCACTTATGCAAAAATATTCCTACCTTGTAACACTGTTAAGCGAGATAACTCGAAAAAACCTTTTCGGTCTTTTCGCACCGGCCGAAATTCTTCAAAGTCCCAACGTCCCGTCGCATAGTTCCGTTTCTAGAAAACGTTCCAGCGACCAAATAAACGCTTAATCCCGACGTAAAACGTCGAGATACGTCCATTTATGCAAAAATATTCCTACCTTATAACACTTTTAAGCGAGATAACTCGAAAAATCCTTTTCGGTCTTTTCGCACCGGCCGAACTTCTTCAAAGTCCCAACGTCCCGTCGCATAGTTCCGTTTCTAGAAAACGTTCCAGCGACCAAATAAACGCTTAATCCCGACGTAAAACGTCGAGATACGTCCATTTATGCAAAAATATTCCTACCTTGTAACACTTTTAAGCGAGATAACTCGAAAAAACCTTTTCGGTCTTTTCGCACCGGCCGAACTTCTTCAAAGTCCCAACGTCCCGTCGCATAGTTCCGTTTCTAGAAAACGTTCCAGCGACCAAATAAACGCTTAATCCCGACGTAAAACGTCGAGATACGTCCATTTATGCAAAAATATTCCTACCTTGTAACACTTTATGCGAGATAACTCGAAAAAACCTATTCGGTCTTTTCGCACCGGCCGAACTTCTTCAAAGTCCCAACGTCCCGTCGCATAGTTCCGTTTCTAGAAAACGTTCCAGCGACCAAATAAACGCTTAATCCCGACGTAAAACGTCGAGATACATCGATTTATGCAAAAACATTCCTACCTTGTAACACTTTTAAGCGAGATAACTCGAAAAAACCTTTTCGGTCTTTTCGCACCGGACGAACTTCTTCAAAGTCCCAACCTCCCGTCGCATAGTTCCGTTTCTAGAAATCGTTCCAGCGACCAAATAAACGCTTAATCCCGACGTAAAACGTCGAGATACGTCCATTTATGCAAAAATATTCCTACCTTGTAACACTTTTAAGCGAGATAACTTGAAAAAACGTGTTCGATACGGAAATTTTTCCAAGTCCCAACGAAAAAATCGAAACTTTGTAGAAGGCCTTGGGGATGACATAAACGCTTAATCCCGACGTAAAACGTCGAGATACATCGATTTATGAAAAAATATTCCTACCTTGCAACACTTCTAAGCGAGATAACTCGAAAAAACCTTTTCGGTCTTTTCGCACCGGCCGAACTTCTTCAAAGTCCCAACGTCTCGTCGCATAGTTCCGTTTCTAGAAAACGTTCCAGCGACCAAATAAACGCTTAATCCCGACGTAAAACGTCGAGATGCGTCCATTTATGCAAAAATATTCCTACCTTGTAACACTTTTAAGCGAGATAACTCGAAAAAAACCTTTTCGGTCTTTTCGCACCGGCCGAACTTCTTCAAAGTCCCAACGTCCCGTCGCATAGTTCCGTTTCTAGAAAACGTTCCAGCGACCAAATAAACGCTTAATCCCGACGTAAAACGTCGAGATACGTCCATTTATGCAAAAATATTCCTACCTTGTAACACTTTATGCGAGATAACTCGAAAAAACCTATTCGGTCTTTTCGCACCGGCCGAACTTCTTCGAAGTCCCAACGTCCCGTCGCATAGTTCCGTTTCTAGAAAACGTTCCAGCGACCAAATAAACGCTTAATCCCGACGTAAAACGTCGAGATACATCGATTTATGCAAAAACATTCCTACCTTGTAACACTTTTAAGCGAGATAACTCGAAAAAACCTTTTCGGTCTTTTCGCACCGGACGAACTTCTTCAAAGTCCCAACGTCCCGTCGCATAGTTCCGTTTCTAGAAATCGTTCCAGCGACCAAATAAACGCTTAGTCCCGACGTAAAACGTCGAGATACGTCCATTTATGCAAAAATATTCCTACCTTGTAACACTTTTAAGCGAGATAACTTGAAAAAACGTGTTCGATACGGAAATTTTTCCAAGTCCCAACGAAAAAATCGAAACTTTGTAGAAGGCCTTGGGGATGACATAAACGCTTAATCCCGACGTAAAACGTCGAGATACATCGATTTATGAAAAAATATTCCTACCTTGCAACACTTCTAAGCGAGATAACTCGAAAAAACCTTTTCGGTCTTTTCGCACCGGCCGAACTTCTTCAAAGTCCCAACGTCTCGTCGCATAGTTCCGTTTCTAGAAAACGTTCCAGCGACCAAATAGACGCTAAATCCCGACGCAAAACGTCGAGATACGTCGATTTATGCAAAAATATTCCTACCTTGTAACACTTTTAAGCGAGATAACTCGAAAAAAACGTGTTCAATACGGAAATTTTTCCAAGTCCAAACGAAAAAATCGAAACTTTGTAGAAGGTCTTGGGGACGACATAAACGCTTAATCCCGACGTAAAACGTCGAGATACATCGATTTATGCAAAAACATTCCTACCTTGTAACACTTTTAAGCGAGATAACTCGAAAAAACCTTTTCGGTCTTTTCGCACCGGCCGAACTTCTTCAAAGTCCCAACGTCCCGTCGCATAGTTCCGTTTCTAGAAAACGTTCCAGCGACCAAATAAACGCTTAATCCCGACGTAAAACGTCGAGATACGTCCACTTATGCAAAAATATTCCTACCTTGTAACACTTTTAAGCGAGATAACTCGAAAAAACCTTTTCGGTCTTTTCGCACCGGCCGAACTTCTTCAAAGTCCCAACGTCCCGTCGCATAGTTCCGTTTCTAGAAAACGTTCCAGCGACCAAATAAACGCTTAATACCGACGTAAAACGTCGAGATACATCGATTTATGCAAAAACATTCCTACCTTGTAACACTTTTAAGCGAGATAACTCGAAAAAACCTTTTCGGTCTTTCCGCACCGGCCGAACTTCTTCAAAGTCCCAATGTCCCGTCGCATAGTTCCGTTTCTAGAAAACGTTCCAGCGACCAAATAAACGCTTAATCCCGACGTAAAACGTCGAGATACGTCCATTTATGCAAAAATATTCCTACCTTGTAACACTTTATGCGAGATAACTCGAAAAAACCTATTCGGTCTTTTCGCACCGGCCGAACTTCTTCAAAGTCCCAACGTCCCGTCGCATAGTTCCGTTTCTAGAAAACGTTCCAGCGACCAAATAAACGCTTAATCCCAACGTAAAACGTCGAGATACATCGATTTATGCAAAAACATTCCTACCTTGTAACACTTTTAAGCGAGATAACTCGAAAAAACCTTTTCGGTCTTTTCGCACCGGCCGAACTTCTTCAAAGTCCCAACGTCCCGTCGCATAGTTCCGTTTCTAGAAAACGTTCCAGCGACCAAATAAACGCTTAATCCCGACGTAAAACGTCGAGATACGTCCACTTATGCAAAAATATTCCTACCTTGTAACACTTTTAAGCGAGATAACTCGAAAAAACCTTTTCGGTCTTTTCGCACCGGCCGAACTTCTTCAAAGTCCCAACGTCCCGTCGCATAGTTCCGTTTCTAGAAATCGTTCCAGCGACCAAATAAACGCTTAATCCCGACGTAAAACGTCGAGATACGTCCATTTATGCAAAAATATTCCTACCTTGTAACACTTTTAAGCGAGATAACTTGAAAAAAACGTGTTCGATACGGAAATTTTTCCAAGTCCCAACGAAAAAATCGAAACTTTGTAGAAGGCCTTGGGGACGACATAAACGCTTAATCCCGACGTAAAACGTCGAGATACATCGATTTATGAAAAAATATTCCTACCTTGCAACACTTCTAAGCGAGATAACTCGAAAAAACCTTTTCGGTCTTTTCGCACCGGCCGAACTTCTTCAAAGTCCCAACGTCTCGTCGCATAGTTCCGTTTCTAGAAAACGTTCCAGCGACCAAATAGACGCTAAATCCCGACGCAAAACGTCGAGATACGTCGATTTATGCAAAAATATTCCTACCTTGTAACACTTTTAAGCGAGATAACTCGAAAAAACGTGTTCAATACGGAAATTTTTCCAAGTCCAAACGAAAAAATCGAAACTTTGTAGAAGGTCTTGGGGACGACATAAACGCTTAATCCCGACGTAAAACGTCGAGATACATCGATTTATGCAAAAACATTCCTACCTTGTAACACTTTTAAGCGAGATAACTCGAAAAAACCTTTTCGGTCTTTTCGCACCGGCCGAACTTCTTCAAAGTCCCAACGTCCCGTCGCATAGTTCCGTTTCTAGAAAACGTTCCAGCGATCAAATAAACGCTTAATCCCGACGTAAAACGTCGAGATACGTCCACTTATGCAAAAATATTCCTACCTTGTAACACTTTTAAGCGAGATAACTCGAAAAAACCTTTTCGGTCTTTTCGCACCGGCCGAACTTCTTCAAAGTCCCAACGTCCCGTCGCATAGTTCCGTTTCTAGAAAACGTTCCAGCGACCAAATAAACGCTTAATCCCGACGTACAACGTCGAGATACGTCCATTTATGCAAAAATATTCCTACCTTGTAACACTTTTAAGCGAGATAACTCGAAAAAACCTTTTCGGTCTTTCCGCACCGGCCGAACTTCTTCAAAGTCCCAATGTCCCGTCGCACAGTTCCGTTTCTAGAAAACCTTCCAGCGACCAAATAAACGCTTAATCCCGACGTAAAACGTCGAGATACGTCCATTTATGCAAAAATATTCCTACCTTGTAACACTTTTAAGCGAGATAACTCGAAAAAAACCTTTTCGGTCTTTTCGCACCGGCCGAACTTCTTCAAAGTCCCAACGTCCCGTCGCATAGTTCCGTTTCTAGAAAACGTTCCAGCGACCAAATAAACGCTTAATCCCGACGTAAAACGTCGAGATACGTCCATTTATGCAAAAATATTCCTACCTTGTAACACTTTATGCGAGATAACTCGAAAAAACCTATTCGGTCTTTTCGCACCGGCCGAACTTCTTCAAAGTCCCAACGTCCCGTCGCATAGTTCCGTTTCTAGAAAACGTTCCAGCGACCAAATAAACGCTTAATCCCAACGTAAAACGTCGAGATACATCGATTTATGCAAAAACATTCCTACCTTGTAACACTTTTAAGCGAGATAACTCGAAAAAACCTTTTCGGTCTTTTCGCACCGGCCGAACTTCTTCAAAGTCCCAACGTCCCGTCGCATAGTTCCGTTTCTAGAAAACGTTCCAGCGACCAAATAAACGCTTAATCCCGACGTAAAACGTCGAGATACGTCCACTTATGCAAAAATATTCCTACCTTGTAACACTTTTAAGCGAGATAACTCGAAAAAACCTTTTCGGTCTTTTCGCACCGGCCGAACTTCTTCAAAGTCCCAACGTCCCGTCGCATAGTTCCGTTTCTAGAAATCGTTCCAGCGACCAAATAAACGCTTAATCCCGACGTAAAACGTCGAGATACGTCCATTTATGCAAAAATATTCCTACCTTGTAACACTTTTAAGCGAGATAACTTGAAAAAACGTGTTCGATACGGAAATTTTTCCAAGTCCCAACGAAAAAATCGAAACTTTGTAGAAGGCCTTGGGGACGACATAAACGCTTAATCCCGACGTAAAACGTCGAGATACATCGATTTATGAAAAAATATTCCTACCTTGCAACACTTCTAAG